>NC_057800.1:75445724-75627514 GCF_018294505.1 Triticum aestivum
AGTGTGATGGTGTGTCCGAACATCATAGTTGCACCCTATTGAATATGGTGCGTACCATGATGTCTCTTATCGAATTACCACTATCGTTCATGGGTTAGGCATTAGAGACAACCACATTCACTTTAAATAGGGCACCACGTAATTCCGATGAGATGACACCGTATGAATTATGGTTTAGAGAAACCTAAGTTGTCGTTTCTTAAAGGTTTGGGGCTGCGACGCTTATGTGAAAAAGTTTCAGGATTAAGCTCGAACCCAAAGCGGATAAAATGCATTTTCATAGGACACCCAAAATAGTTGGGTATACCTCCTAATTCAGATCCGAAAGCAATATGGATTGTTTCTTGAATCGGGTCCTTTCTCGAGGAAATGTTTCTCTCGAAAGAGTTGAGTGGGAGGATGGTGGAGACTTGATGAGGTTATTGAACCGTCTCTTCAACTAGTGTGTGGCAGGGCACAGGAAGTTGTTCCTGTGGCACCTACACCAATTGAAGTGGAAGCTTATGATATTGATCATGAAACTTCGGATCGAGTCACTCCCAAACCTCGTAGGATGACAAGGATGCGTACTACTTCAGAGTGGTACGTAATCCTGTCTTGAAGGTCATGTTGCTAGACAACAATGAACCTACGAGCTATGGAGAAGCGATGGTGGGCCCGAATTCCGACAAATGGTTATAAGCCATAAAATCCGAGAACGGATCCATGGACTTTGGTGGACTTACCCGATGATCGGCAAGCCATTAAGATAAATGGATCTTTGAGAAGAAGACGGACGTGGATGGTAATGTCACCGTCCATGAAGCTCGACTTGTGGCGAAAAGTTCTACACAAGTTCAAGGAGTTGACTACGATGAGATTTTCTCATCCGTAGCGATGCTTAAAGTCCGTCGGATTCATGTTAGCATTAGCTGCATTTATGAAATCTGGCAGATGGATATCAAAACGAGTTTCCTTACCAGTTTTCGTAAGGAAAGGTTGTATGTAATACAATCAGAAAGTTTTTGTCGATCCTAAGGATGCTAAAAGGTATGCTAGCTCCAGTGATCCTTCTAAGGACTGGAGTAAGCATCTCGGAGTTGGAATGTACACTTTGATGAGATGATCAAAAAATTTGGGTTTGTACAAAGTTTATGAGAAACTTGTATTTCCAAAGAAGTGAGTGGGAGCACTATAGAATTTCTGATAAGTATATGTTGTTTACATATTGTTGATCAGAAATGACGTAGAATTTCTGGAAAGCATATAGGGTTATTTTGAAAGTGTTTTTCAATGGAAAGCCTGGATTAAGCTACTTGAACATTGAGCATCAAGATCTATAAGGATAGATCAAAATGCTTAATAATACTTTCAAATGAGCACATACCTTGACATGATCTTGAAGGTGTTCAAGATGGACCAGTCAAAGAAGGAGTTCTTGCCTGAGTTGTAAGGTACGAAGTTAAGACTTAAAGCTCGACCACGGCAGAATAGAGAGAAAGGACGAAGGTCGTCCCCTATGCTTTAGACGTAGGCTCTTCAGTATGCTATGCTATGTACCGCACCTGAAGTGTGCCTTGCCATGAGTCAGTCAAGGGGTACAAGAGTGATCCATGAATGGATCATAGAACAGCGGTCAAAGTTATCCTTAGTAACTAGTGGACTAAGGAATTTTCTCGATTATGGAGGTGGTAAAAGAGTTCGTCGTAAAGGTTACGACGATGCAAGCTTGACACCTATCCGGATAGCTCTGAGTAGAGAGACCGGATACATATAATGGAGCAATAATTTAGAATAGCTCCAAGTAGAACAGTTGTTTGGAATAGCTCCAAATAGAGCGTGGTAGCTGCATCTAGGAGATGACATAGAGATTTGTAAAGCACACACGGATCTGAAAGGTTCAGACCTGTTGACTAAAACCTCTCTCACAAGCAACATGATCAAACATAAAACTCATTGAGTGTTAATCACATAGTGATGTGAACTAGACTACTGACTCTAGTAAACTCTTGGGTATTAGTCACATGGCGATGTGACCTGTGAGTGTTAATCACATGGCGATGTGAACTAGATTATTGACTCTAGTGCAAGTGGGAGACTGTTGGAAATATGCCCTAGAGGCGATAATAAAAGTATTATTATTATATTTCCTTGTTCATGATAATTGTCTTTTATTCATGCTATAACTGTATTATCCGGAAATCGTAATACACGTGTGAATACATAGACCACAATATGTCCCTAGTGAGCCTCTAGTTGACTAGCTCGTTGTGATCAACAGATAGTCATGGTTTCCTGGCTATGGACATTGGATGTCGTTGATAACGGGATCACATCATTAGGAGAATGATGTGATGGACAAGACCCAATCCTAAGCATAGCACAAAGATCGTGTAGTTCGTTTGCTAGAGCTTTGCCAATGTCAAGTATCTCTTCCTTTGACCATGAGATCGTGTAACTCCTGGATACCGTAGGAGTGCTTTGGGTGTATCAAACGTCACAACGTAACTGGGTGACTATAAAGGTGCACTACAGGTATCTCCGAAAGTATCTATTGTTTTATGCGGATCGAGACTGGGATTTGTCACTCCGTGTAAACGGAGAGGTATCTCTGGGCCCACTCGGTAGGACATCATCATATGCGCAATGTGACCAAGGAGTTGATCACGGGATGATGTGTTACGGAACGAGTAAAGTGACTTGCCGGTAACGAGATTGAACAAGGTATCGGTATACCGACGATCGAATCTCGGGCAAGTAAAATACCGCTAGACAAAGGGAATTGTATACGGGATCGATTGAGTCCTTGACATCGTGGTTCATCCGATGAGATCATCGTGGAACATGTGGGAGACAACATGGGTATCCAGATCCCGCTGTTGGTTATTGACCGGAGAACGTCTCGGTCATGTCTACATGTCTCCCGAACCCGTAGGGTCTACACACTTAAGGTTCGATGACGCTAGGGTTATAAAGGAAGCTTGTATGTGGTAACCGAATGTTGTTCGGAGTCCCGGATGAGATCCCGGACGTCACGAGGAGTTCCGGAATGGTCCGGAGGTAAAGATTTATATATAGGAAGTCCTGTTTCGGCCATCGGGACAAGTTTCGGGGTCATCGGTATTGTACCAGGACCACCGGAAGGGTCCCGGGGGCCCACCGGGTGGGGCCACCTGCCCCGGGGGGCCACATGGGCTGTAGGGGGTGCGCCTTGGCCTACATGGGCCAAGGGCACCAGCCCCAAGAGGCCCATGCGCCTAGGGAACCCTAGAGGGAAGAGTCCTCAAAGGGGAAGGCACCTCCGAGGTGCCTTGGGGAGGATGGACTCCTCCCCCCCTCCTTGGCCGCACCCCAAAACCCATCTAGGGCTGGCCGCCGCCCCTAGGGGGTGGGAAAACCCTAAAGGGGGCGCAGCCCCCTTTCCCCCTATATATATTGAGGCATGGGGCTGCCCATAACACGCGATTTGATCTCTCGTTGGTGCAGCCCTGCCCCTCTCCCTCCTCCTCTTCTCCCATGGTGCTTGGCGAAGCCCTGCGGGATTGCCACGCTCCTCCATCACCACCACGCCGTTGTGCTGGTGCTGGATGGAGTCTTCCTCAATCTCTCCCTCTCTCCTTGCTGGATCAAGGCGTGGGAGACGTCACCGGGCTGTACGTGTGTTGAACGCGGAGGTGCCGTCCGTTCGGCACTTGATCATCGGTGATCTGAATCACGACGAGTACGACTCCATCAACCCCGTTCACTTGAACGCTTCCGCTTAGCGATCTACAAGGGTATGTAGATGCACTCCCCTTTCTACTCGTTGCTGGTCTCTCCATAGATAGATCTTGGTGTTACGTAGGAAAATTTTTGAATTTCTGCTACGTTCCCCAACAGAAACAGCTGGTCGAGCTCCACAAGGCGGCCGAACAGGCCATGAAGGGCTTCATAGTTCAGCTGTGGCCAGGAGAGGCCCTGCCTGGGAGCTATTTCGGGCTGGTGCGGCGGCTGGTGGAGGCCTATCCGAGGCTCGAGGTCATCAAGCGCTCCGTCTGCATCGAAGGTGCCCATCGGGCCCTTGCCCGTGCAAAGGTGCACTGGGGTAAGCTGGACGGTGAGAAGCTTGTGAAGGACGGGCGGCCACCGGGGAAGGAGCATCGCAAGCCCGAGAACTACTACAAGGATGTTCTTGCAGGTGCCCGCCTTGTGGAGGATGAATGTACCAAGGATGTGATTTTTGAATGAACTCGCTCGTGTTTATCCTGTGCGCTGAAAACTTGTTCATATGCGCTAAGCAATGCTTATTGAATTTAAAATATTACTTTTTGTGCGGCCGTTTATCAAAAAATTGAGAGATGTCCAGTCGTCGGCTTCTGCCCCCATGCCACTAGTGCTGGGGTGTTCGGGATAAACCTGAGCGCTCTTTTTCCCATAGTTGGGTCCTTCGAGGGAGGCGCTCAGCACAACGAACCAGGAAATCGGACTATAATGCTTGAACACTCTCACTTAGCCATAGAACTCTATAATTTTAAATTTCGGCGAAGCCCCTAGTTCGGAAGACCGAGTTCGGGGCGCTATCCACGCCTTGGCCGGACAAAGCCAGCTCCTCGCTCGAAGCGGCATAAGTCTTTAGGGACTCGAAAAACCTCTTGAACAGCGACCGGTCTCTTGCCTCATCATGATAGTCAGTTTTAGCTTTCTCCACTGAGGTGCTTAACCCAGCTGAACCGAGGCACAATCGTAGTGGTTCTCCTAGTGCTACCTTAGCCGATATAGCGGAACGTAGGGCACCAAAACATAGGAGCCGGGCAAACCCAACTATTGACCCAAATCATGATTCGGAGCCGATGCATATAGTGCTATAAGTTCGGGGTGCCGCACTTGTGAAAGTGTACGGACTTCTCACACCATAATAAGGGGTACTGAAGCCCCTGGCGTGTTTGCCGTACCATGGTGTACGGGTGCAATCATGTCATTTAATAAACATATATGTGAAAAGAGGATAATGCGAAAAATAGACAAAAAGCTATGCATTGTTTATAGAGAGGCTATTTATCAAAGCCGAACGATACAAATAGTGCGATAAGCAAAAAGATATTGGACTATTTAACATGTCCTGACCAGGGGCAGGCCGCGGAATTGTATTTGAAACAGGTATACCGCTCGTAACAGAGACCACATGGGAGTTCCATAATGCGGCATGGCTTGTCTGCCTCCCTGGATCTTGCATCGTTTGTGCGACAGTCGAATTGCCGAACAGGTCGTCCGAAGTATGGAGTCCTGAAAGTAAGAAAAAATGAAAAAAAGAATCCAGCAACCCCTAGTACGTTTTAAGCCATATTTTGGGCGTGCCGTTATTGTGCCCCTTCCCCTGTGCCCATGGTATTTCAAGGGCGTAGTTATGTACGCGAGGCACTAGTTTTGCTATGTCACGAGAGCTGGGGTTGGGGCCGCATTGCTACACTTGCTCAGAACGTGCCAGGCGGTCCTGCTGTGGGTTACTCCGGGCGCGCTTGGCGGTGTCTGGCTTTTTAACGGTCGGACTGGAGAATTGCCTAAGAAGGCTACTTTGTACTTCCGCTGCGAGAGCCGCCGTGTGCTCCTCCGTACGGAGGGAGCGTTCGGTGTTTCCATTGACCGTGATTACTCCTTGAAGGCCTGGCATCTTGAGCTTGAGATATGCGTAGTGCGGCACTGCATTGAACTTTGCGAATGCGGTTCGTCCGAGCAGGGCGTGATAGCCACTGCGAAACGGGACTATATCGAAGATTAACTCTTCGCTTCAGAAATTGTCCGGGGATCCGAAGACCACGTCAAGTGTTACTGAGCCTGTACAGTTGGCTTCTACACCTGGTATAACGCCTTTAAAGGTCGTTTTTGTGGGCCTAATCCTTGAGGGATCTATGCCCATTTTCCGCACTGTATCCTGGTAAAGCAGGTTCAGGCTACTACCGCCGTCCATGAGGACTCTTGTGAGATGAAATCCGTCGATGATTGGGTCGAGAACCAATGCGGCGAAGCCGCCATGACGGATGCTAGTGGGATGGTCCCTTCGATCAAAAGTGATCGGGCAGGAGGACCATGGGTTGAACTTTGGGGCGACTGGCTCCATCGCGTATACGTCCCGTAGCGCACGCTTCCGCTCCCTCTTGGGAATGTGGGTTGCGTATATCATGTTCACTGTCCGCACTTGTGGGGGAAAGCCCTTCTGTCCATTGTTGTTCGGCGGCCTGGGCTCCTCCTCGTCGTTGCTGTGCAGCCCCTTGTCTTTGTTTTCGGCTCTTAACTTGCCTGCCTGCTTGAACACCCAACAATCCCTGTTAGTGTGATTGGTTGGCCTTTCGGGGGTGCCATGTATCTGGCACAAGCGGTCGAGTATTTGGTCCAAACTAGACGGGCCGTGAGTATTCTTTTTGGATGGCTTTTTCCGCTGACCGGATTTATAGCCTCTGAATTCGGCATTAACTGCCGTGTCTTCATTGCTGTCGCTGCTAACGCGGCGTTTTTGCTTATTCTGACGTGTCCTGCCACTTTTGTCCTTGGTATCCGAATTACCAGGGTTCTTTGATAAGTTTTTACTGCGAGCTAGCCAGCTATCTTCTCCCGCGCAAAAGCGGGTCATGAGTGTCGTGAGGGCTTCCATAGATTTCGGCTTTTCCTGTCCCAGGTGCCGGGCAAGCCACTCGTCGCGGATGTTATGCTTGAAGGCTGCTAGGGCCTCTGTGTCCGGACAGTCGACTATCTGGTTTTTCTTTGTTAGGAACCGTGTCCAGAATTGCCTGGCTGATTCCTCTGGCTGCTGAATTATATGGCTTAAGTCGTCGGCATCCGGTGGTGGCACATAAGTGCCCTGGAAGTTGTCGAGGAATGCAGCTTCCAGGTCCTCCCAAGAACCGATTGAGTCTGCTGGCAAGCTGTTAAGCCAATGCCGGGCCGGTCCTTTAAGTTTGAGAGGAAGGTATTTGATGGCGTGTAGATCATCGCCGCATGCCATGTGGATGTGAAGGAGATAATCCTCGATCCATACCGCTAGATCTGTTGTGCCATCGTATGATTCGATGTTTACGGGTTTGAAACCCTCTGGGATTTTATGATCCATTACTTCATCCGTGAAGCATAGCGGGTGTGCGGCGCCTCTGTACTGGGCTATGTCACGATGCAGCTCAGAAGAGCTATGTCTGTTGTGTTCGGCCCGGCCGGATTTGTTGTATCCGGAGTGAAGATCATCGTCACGTGCCATAGGGCGCCTGCGCGATCTGTAGATCGATCTTGTTTGTCTTGCCTTATCCTCTAGTACATCTCGCAGGTCTGGCGCATTTTCCCGTGCCTTAGTTGAGCGGTGTTGGGGCATGGCTTCTGTTGAGGGCCGAGAGGCCTCTCTGTCGCGGCCGCGAGGTGGCCAGTCTGCCATGTCGTGTGCTGGTAATGTAGGTGCTTCCTCCTCTGATCGGGGTAGCGGCCTGCGCTTTGGGTAACTCTTGGAGGGGCGTTCGAGTTCGTACTCTTCAGCTGCAAGGACTTCAGTCCATCTGTCAGCTAGCAAATCTTGGTGAGCTCTAAGCTGTTGCTGCTTTTTCTTGAGGCTGCTTGCCGTGGCTAAAAGCCTGAGTTTGAAACGCTCTTGTTCGACGGGGTCTGATGGTACGACGAATTCGTCGTCATTGAGGCTTGCCTCGTCTTCGGAGGGAGGCATATAGTTATCATCCTCGACCTCTCGGTCTGCCGCTCTCTCATGAGGGCTGGCTTCTCCATCTTCCTGTGCCAAATCTTGCTGGGGTGGGTGTTCTTCGGCGCTATCCGGGGTAGTATTATCTCCCGTGCTGGAATCACCGTTTTTGCTTTGGCGGGATTTAGAGCGGCGCCGCTGACGCCGGCGCTTTGGCTGTTTATTGGAGGTGTCATCCCCCGCTGTTCCATCGCCATCTCCATCTTTTGGAGTATCCACTATATATATGTCATATGATGAGGTGGACTTCCAGCGCCCTACAGGTGCTGGTTCCTGTTCGTCTCCTACATCGTCGTCCATACCGTCGATGTCTTCGAAGCCGAAGTCAAGCATGTCGGTTAAATCGTCAACAGTGGCTACAAAGTGGGTGGTGGGTGGGCTTTGAACTTCTTCATCGTCCGTATCCCATCCTCGCTGATCGTAATCCGGCTAGGGCTCTCCTAATAAAGAGAGAGACTTGAGAGAATTCAGGATGTCGCCAAAAGGTGAGTGCTGAAAGATGTCCGCGGAGGTGAACTCCATTATTGGCGCCCAATGGGATTCGATCGGCAGGGGCGTGGGGGGTTCGGAGTCCGGAGAGGAGTCCAGATCCTCGGAGTCGTGAGTCACGCGGAGTGTGGGGCCAGTGTTCGGCTCGATCACCTTTGAGATCGCAACCCCTAAGGTGACGTGCAACCGCTCATCCTCGACTGACACAACTGGCTCCGAATTAAGGGTCAGATCTGGTGCATTTGCGGCCTCCGGGATACTGTTCGGTGACAGAGCTAGATCATGCCCCGCGAGACAGTGCGGCGCACTTGGTTGTGGCTCGAATCCGTCGAAGATCAGATCTTTGCGGATGTCTTCCATGTAATTTAGGCTTCCAAACCTGACTTGATGGCCAGGGGCGTAGCTTTTGATCTGCTCCAAGTGGCCAAGCGAATTGGCCCGCAGTGCGAAGCCGCCGAAGACGAAGATCTGTCCGGGGAAAAAAGTCTCACCCTGGACCGCATCGTTGTTGATGATCAAAGGAGCCATCGGGCCTAAAGGCGACGACACAAAGGAACTCTCAATGAAAGCACCAATGTCGGTGCCAAAACCGGCGGATCTCGGGTAGGGGGTCCCGAACTGTGCGTCAAGGCCGGATGGTAACAGGAGACAAGGGACACGATGTTTTTACCCAGGTTCGGGCCCTCTCAATGGAGGTAATACCCTACTCCTGCTTGATTAATATTGATGATATGGGTAGTACAAGAGTAGATCTACCACGAGATCAAGGAGGCTAAACCCTAGAAGCTAGCCTATGGTATGATTGTTGTATATGGAGTTGATGTCCTACGGACTACAACCCTCCGGTTTATATAGACACCGGATAGGGTTAGGGTTACACAGAGTCGGTTACAATGGTAGGAGATCTTGAATATCCGCATCGCTAAGCTTGCCTTCCACGCCAAGGAAAGTCCCATCCGGACACGGGACAGAGTTTTCAATCTTGTATCTTCATAGTCCTGGAGTCCGGCTGAAGGTATAGTCCGGCTACCCAAACACCCCCTAATCCAGGACTCCCTCACCTATGAAGACACACTTCTCTGATTTGGGTTTGAGCTTATCAGGCTGAAACTTTTTCACATAAGCATCACAACCCCAAACTTTAAGAAACCACATCTTAGGTTTCTTGCTAAACCACAGTTCATATGGTGTCATCTCAACGGATTTTAGACGGTGCCCTATTTAACGTGAATGCAGCTCTCTCTAATGCATAACCCCAAAACAATAGTGGTAAGTCGGTAAGAGACATCATAGATCGCACCATATCTAATAAAGTACGGTTACGACGTTCGGACACACCATTATGCTGTGGTGTTCCAGGTGGCGTGAGGTGCGAAACTATTCGACATTGTTTCAACTGAAGGCCAAACTCGTAACTCAAATATTTCTTCTCCGCGATCAGATCATAGAAACTTTATTTTCTTGTTACGATGATTCTCCCCTTCACTCTTAAATTCTTTGAACTTTTCAAATGTTTCAGACTTGTGTTTTCATTAAGTAGATATACTCATATATGTTCAAATCATCTATGAAGGTCAGAAAATAACGATACCCGTCGCGAGCCTCAACACTCATTGGAACGCATACATCAGTATGTATTATTTCTAATAAGTCTGTTGCTCGCTCCATTTTTCCGGAGAACGGAGTCTTAGTCATCTTGCCCATGAGGCATGGTTCGCAAGCATCAAGTGATTCATAATCAAGTGATTCCAAAAGCCCACCAGCATGGAGTTTCTTCATGCGCTTTACACCAGTATGGCCTAAACGACAGTGCCACAAATAAGTTGCACTATCATTATTAACCTTGCATCTTTTGGCTTCAATATTATGAATATGTGTATCACTACAATCGAGATTCAATAAACCATTCGCCTTGGGTGTATGACCACAGAAGGTTTTATTCATGTAAATAGAATAACAATTATTCTTTGACTTAAATGAATAACCGTATTGCAATAAACATGATCCAATCATATTATGCTCAACGCAAACACCAAATAACATTAATCCCGAAGGTAAAGGGAGTGTGCGATGGTGATCTTATCAACCTTGGAATCACTTCCAACACACATCGTCACCTTGCCCTCAACAAGTCTCTGTTCATTTTATAACTCCTGTTTCAGGTTACTAATCATAGAAATTGAACCAGTATCAAATACCTAGGGGCTACTATGAATACTAGTAAAGTACACATCAATAACATGCATATCATATATACTTTTGTTCACTTTGCCATCCTTCTTATCCGCCAAGTATTTGGGGCGGTTCCGCTTCCAGTGATCATTTCCTTTGCAGTAGAAGCACTCAGTTTCAGGCTTGGGTCCAGCTTTGGGCTTCTTCATGGGAGTGGCAACTTGCTTGTCATTCTTCTTGAAGTTCCCTTTCTTTCACTTTCCCTTTTGCTTGAAACTAGTGGTCTTGTCAACCATCAACACTTGATGCTTTTCTTGATTTCTACCTTCGCCGATTTCAGCATTGCGAAGAGCTCGGGGAATCGTTTTCGTCACCCCTTGCATATTATAGTTCATCACGAAGTTCTAGTAAATTGGTGATAGTGACTAGAGAAGTCTGTCAATCACTATCTTATCTGGAAGATTAACTCCTACTTGATTCAAGCGATTGTAGTACTCAAACATTCTGAGCACATGCTCACTGGTTGAGCTATTCTCCTCCATCTTGTAGGCAAAAATACTTGTTAGAGGTCTCATACCTCTCGACTCGGGCATGAGTCTGAAATACCAATTTCAACTCTTGGAACATCTCATATGTTCCATGGCGTTCAAAACATTTTTGAAGTCCCGGTTCTAAGCCGTAAAGCATGGTGCACTAAACTATCAAGTAGTCATCATATCGAGCTTGTCAAACATTCATAACGTCTGCATTTGCTCCTGCAATAGTTCTGTCACCTAGCGGTGCATCAAGAACATAATTCTTCTGTGCAGCAATGAGGATAATCCTCATATCACTGACCTAGTCCGCATCATTGCTACTATCAACTTTCAACTTAGTTTTCTCTAGGAACATATCATGAATAAAACAGGGAAGCTATACGCGAGCAATTGATCTACAACATAGATATGCCAATACTATCAGGACTAAGTTCATGATAAATATAAGTTCAATTAATCATATTACTTAAGAACTCCCACTTAGATAGACATCCCTCTAGTCATCTAAATGATCATGTGATCCATATCAACTAAACCATGTTCGATCATCATGTGAGATGGAGTAGCTTTCAATGGTGAACATCACTATGTTGATCGTATCTACTATATGATTCACGTTCGACCTTTCGGTCTCAGTGTTCCGAAGACATATCTGCATATGCTAGGCTCGTTAAGTTTAACCTGAGTATTCTGCTTGTGCAAAACTGGCTTGCACCCGTTGTTTGTGAACATAGGGCTTATCACACCCGATCATCACGTGGTGTCTTGATACGTCTCCAACGTATCTATAATTTTTGATTGCTCCATGCTATATTATCTACTGTTTTGGACATTATTGAGCTTTATTATCCACTTTTATATTATTTTTGGGACTAACCTATTAACCGGAGGCCCAGCCCAGAATTGCTGTTTTTTTTGCCTATTTAGGGTTTCGAAGAAAAGGAATATCAAACGGAGTCCAAACGGAATGAAACCTTCGGGAACGTGATTTTCTCAACGAACAAGACCCAGGAGACTTGGACCCTACGTCAAGAAAGAAAAGAGGAGGCCATGAGGTAGGGGGGAGCTCCCTCCACCCTTGTGGGCCCCATGTTGCTCCACCGACGTACTCCTTCCTCCTATATATACCTACGTACCCCCAAATGATCAGATACGGAGCCAAAACCCTAATTCCACATCCGTAACTTTCTGTATCCATGAGATCCCATCTTGGGGCCTGCTTCGGAGCTCCGCCGGAGGGGGCATCGATCACGGAGGGCTTCTACATCAACACCATAGCCCCTCCGATGAAGTGTGAGTAGTTTACCTCAGACCTACGGGTCCATAGTTAGTAGCTAGATGGCTTCTTCTCTCTTTTTGGATCTCAATACAATGTTCTCCCCCTCTCCTGTGGAGAACTATTCAATGTAATCTTCTTTTTGCGGCGTGTTTGTTGAGACCGATGAATTGTGGGTTTATGATCAAGTCTATCTATGAACAATATTTGAATCTTCTCTGAATTCTTTTATGTATGATTGGTTATCTTTGCAAGTCTCTTCGAATTATCATTTTGGTTTGGCCTACTAGATTGATCTTTCTTGCAATGGGAGAAGTGCTTAGCTTTGGGTTCAATCTTGCGGTGTCCTTTCCCAGTGACAGTAGGGGCAGCAAGGCACGTATTGTATTGTTTCCATCGAGGATAACAAGATGGGGTTTTCTTCATATTGCATGAGTCTATCCCTCTACATCATGTCATCTTGCTTAAGGCGTTACTCTGTTTTTAACTTAATACTCTAGATGCATGCTGGATAGCGGTCGATGAGTGGAGTAATAGTAGTAGATGCAGGCAGGAGTCGGTCTACTTGTCTCGGACGTGATGCCTATATACATGATCATACCTAGCTATTCTCATAACTATGCTCAATTCTGTCAATTGCTCAACAGTAATTTGTTCACCCACCGTAGAATACTTATGCTCTCGAGAGAAGCCACTAGTGAAACCTATGGCCCCCGGGTCTATCTTTATCATATTGATCTCCTACTACTTAGTTATTTCCTTTGCTATTTACTTTGCCTTTATTTTACTTTGCATCTTTATCATAAAAATACCAAACATATTATCTTATCATATCTATCAGATCTCACTCTCGTAAGTGGCCTTATAGGGATTGACAACCCCTATTTGCGTTGGTTGCGAGGATTTATTTGTTTTGTGCAGGTACGAGGGACTCGCGCGTAGCCTCCTACTGGATTGATACCTTGGTTCTCAAAAACCGAGGGAAATACTTACGCTACTTTGCTGCATCATCCCTTCCTCTTCGGGGAAAACCAACGCAGTGCTCAAGAGGTAGCATGTCTCAGCATGAAGAACGGTCGCAACGGTGCATACTCAGGGAGAACACTTATACCTTGAAATTTTAGTAAGGGATCATCTCATAATTCTACCGTCGTACTAAGCAAAATAAGATGCATAAAATATAAACATCACATGTAATCAAAATATGTGACATGATATGGCCATCATCATCTTGTGCCTTTGATCTCCATCTCCAAAGTACCGTCATGATCTCCATCGTCACCGGCATGACACCATGATCCCCATCATCTTGATCTTTATCAATGTGTTGTCACATGGTCGTCTCGCCAACTATTGCTTTTGCAACTATTGCTATCGCATAGCGATAAAGTAAAGCAATTATATGGCGCTTGCATCTTATGCAATAAAGAGACAACCATAAGGCTCCTGCCAGTTGCCGACAACTTTAACAAAACATGATGATCTCATACAACAATTTATATCTCATCACGTCTTGGCCATATCACATCACAACATGCCCTGCAAAAACAAGTTAGACGTCCTCTACTTTGTTGTTGCAAGTTTTACGTGGCTACTACGGGCTTCTAGCAAGAACCGTTCTTACCTACACATCAAAACCACAATGATTTTTCGTCATGTATGTTGTTTTAACCTTCAACAAGGACCGGGCGTAGTCAAACTCGATTCAACTAAAGCTGGAGAAATAGACACCCACTAGCCACCTGTATGCGAAGCACGGTGGTAGAACCGGTCTCATGAATGCGGTCATGTAATGTCGGTCTGGGCCGCTTCATCCAACAATACCGCCGAATCAAAGTATGACATTGATACGTCCATTTTGCATCATGCTTTTATACCGATATTTATTGCATTATGGGCTGTTATTACACATTATGTCACAATACTTGTGCCTATTCTCTCCTATTTTACAAGGTTTGCATGAAGAGGGAGAATGCCGGCAGCTAGAATTCTGGGCTGGAAAAGGAGCAAATATTAGAGACCTATTCTGCACAACTCCAAAAGTCCCGAGACTTCACGGGAGCAAGTTTCAGAATATATAAAAAATATTGGGCGAAAGAAGTAACAGAGGGGGGCCACCCACCATCCACGAGGGTGGGGGCGCGCCCCCTGCCTCGTGGGCCCCCTGGCAGCCCTCTGATGCCCATCTTCTGCTATATGAGGTCTTTCGTCGAGGAAACAAAATCATAAGCTAGCTCACAGGACGAAACTCCGCCGCCACGAGGCGGAACCTTGGCAGAACCAATCTAGGGCTCCGGCGGAGCTATTCTGCCGGGGAAACCTCCCTCCGAGAGGGGGAAATCATCACCAACGTCATCACCATCGATCCTCTCATCGGGAGGGGGTCAATATCCATCAGCATCTTCACCAGCACCATCTCATCTCAAACCCTAGTTCATCTCTTGTATCCAATCTTTGTCCCAAAGCCTCAGATTGGTACCTATGGGTTGCTAGTAGTGTTGATTACTCCTTGTAGTTGATGCTAGTTGGTTTATTCGGTGGAAGATCATATGTTCAGATCCTTTATGCATATTAATACCCCTCTGATTATGAACATGAATATGATTTGTGAGTAGTTATGTTTGTTCCTGAGGACATGGGAGAAGTCTTGCTATAAGTAGTCATGTGAATTTGGTATTCGTTCGATATTTTGATGAGATGTATGTTGTCTTTCCTCTAGTGGTGTCATGTGAACGTTGACTACATGACACTTCACCATTGTTTGGGCCTAGGGGAAGGCATTGGGGAGTAATAAGTAGATGATGGGTTGCTAGAGTGACAGAAGCTTAAACCCTAGTTTATGAGTTGCTTCGTAAGGGGCTGATTTGGATCCATATGTTTCATGCTATGGTTAGGTTTACCTTAATACTTCTGTTTTAGTTGCAGATGCTTGCAATAGGGGTTAATCATAAGTGGGATGCTTGTCCAAGGAAGGGCAGTACCCAAGCACCGGTTCACCCACATATCAAATTATCAAAGTACCGAACACAAATCATATGAACATGATGAAAAGTAGCTTGACGATAATTCCCATGTGTGCTCGGGAGCGCTTTCCTTTATATAAGAGTTTGTCCAGGCTTGTCCTTTGCTACAAAAAGGATTGTGCCATCTTGCTGCACCTTATTTACTTTTATTACTTGTTACCATTACAAATTACCTTATCGCAAAACTATCTGTTACCGACAATTTCAGTGCTTGCAGAGAATACCTTACTGAAAACTGCTTATCATTTCCTTTTGCTCCTCATTGGGTTCGACACTCTTACTTATCGAAAGGACTACGATAGATCCCCTATACTTGTGGGTCATCAAGACTCTTTTCTGGCGCCGGTTGCCGGGAGTGAAGCGCCTTTGGTAGGTGGAATTTGGTAAGGAAAAATTTATATAGTGTGCTGAAATTTACTGTCACTTGCTACTATGGAACATAATCCTTTGAGGGGCTTGTTCGGGGTATCTTCACCCCGACCAGTAGAGCAAAGAGTTGCTCCTCAACCTACTGAACCTGTTGGGGATATTACTACTGGACGTAAACCGGCCAGGAGTAGCCGGGTTAGCTCCTTGAAGATAGAAGCCCATGAAGACGTGAAGATGGTGGCGCTTTACGAAGGCCCAAAGCCCAAAGGCGGGTTAAAGCCTGTAGATGTAAACCGACCCTGTCATGTAACTTGTGTTGTAAGATAGAGGAATAGAGACCGAGCCAGACACATCTATGATCCGGCCTCAGGACACTGTAAACCGACGGGCGTCAACCTATGTATATAAAGGGACGAACCGGCCGCGGTTTGGGACAACAGACAACAACTCGAGAGCCAGACAAAGCGGATTCGCTCCCTGGCCTTCAAAACCCTAGCAATACCAATCACAACTAGACGTAGGCTTTTACCTTCATCGAAGGGGCCGAACTAGTATAAACTCTCCGTGTCCCCTTGTCTGGTTTAACCCCTTTAAGCTAACCCGTTGCGATGGCTCCACGACTAAGTCCTTTCACAAGGACATCTGCCGTGACAAACCCATGACAGTTGGCGCCCACTGTGGGGCTATCGCACAATGGTTTCGAGTTCTTGAAGGGCAGCTTTGATGGACTCAAGGGATACGATGTGGGCCGGATGACGAAAAGTCATCGCGGCAAGCTCTACATTGACAACGCAGGATGGGGTCCCAAGGCCAATTCAATCGAATATGGGTACCAGTCCCCTTTGGTGGGATTCACATCTTCATTGGCAAGATTGGTGAACCGGCCCTTGAGCCGGACATCTGCACCGACATCATCGAGATGGCTTGGCGTGCAAGCCCTTCACTGGTTTAGCCCGTGGCGAAGTATGTTTTCGTAGGCGTCATCCATGGAGCAGAATACGAGGACGGACCGGCGTCCGATGGAGAAACCGTTGTTTGTTCCGACGATGAGTCTTCTGGAGAGACCGAATCGCTTTATCAGTTGCATGATGGCCGGATTGGTGGAGGATCTGAGGGCAACAGTATTCTGGACTCCCCTGATCTGCCAAACCGGGCCGCTATCTTCATTGCCGGTACACAGTCGGTGCCTCATTCGTCAGCCGCTGCAGCAATACTCTCTGGTTCAACAACGGCCATGCCGGCAGGGGCAGGAAGCTCTGCGCCGCCTCCGGCTCAAGTCCTGTCTGACTTGTTCGACGCTTTGGCAACATTGAAGGCCGCAGAGGTGGATGCAGCAGCCCGGGATCAGCGCAACGCGGAGATAGAAAAATTGAAGGATCAGATAGCTCAGGCTAAAGCGGACCTAGCGGCAGAGAACGCTAGGATGGCTACAGAACGGGCCGAGTTGGAAGCCCAGGCCTACCGGATTAGGCTGGATCAGAATGCTTCCGAAGAAGTCATGAGAAGAAGGTACCAATCGCATCTCCCGTCGGGTTACGAGCCACGAAATCTCTTCAATACGCCAGGAGCAGGGACTAGTAACCAGCCAATATTAAACCGGACGGAGGTGCCAGGAACAGGAGTGCGGTTCAACCGTGCACGATGGACCCGCCTCGTCAGAACAACATTATGCCACAGTATGTTCCAACACCTCCCGGGCATTACTCCAACCCGTTGGACAACATTGTGGCCGCCGCTTCACGATTGGCAGCCCTCCCGACCGACGGGAATCACCAGTTGCAATTGAGGCACGACGGGCCAGAGATCTCCTTCAAACAGCTCTAAACCAGCAGCAGGCATATTCACACAGCCGCGAGAGGATTCATTCCACCCCCCGTCCAAGTAGGAGCTACAGCAGGCACGTTGAGGATGAACCGGCCGTATCAAGCAGCGCGCGTCACCGTAATCCGCCACGAGGGCACAACCCGGCAGGGGGAGGTGCTAATGCGCAGGATGTGGTTGACCATGGTCGCGCGTGTCGAGAGGACGAGTTAGCAGCTCTGCACGGAGCCCGTCAACCTACTCCGGTTCACCCTACCGCTTCAGTGGAGCCAGGTGTGGTGTTCAGTTCCTTAGGGGTGCCGTGTCTTACCCCCGCTTTGCGTAATGTGAGACTGCCCAAGGATTTCAAAGGACCTCGTAAGGTACCAAATTATACCGCCGATCTACAGCCAGAAGCATGTTTTGAAAGCTATGATATGGCAATGAAGATGCTAGATGTGGATGAAGCGGTATGTGCTAAATACTTCACCATGATGTTAGAAGGAACATCTCGTACTTGGTTGAAGAGCTTACCAACTAACTCTGTCGGATCATGGGCTGAATTGAAGCACCGGTTTATCCAGAACTTCAAAGTGTTGGAAATATGCCCTAGAGGCAATAATAAAAGTATTATTATATTTCATTGTTCATGATAATTGTCTTGTATTCATGCTATAACTGTATTATCCGGAAATCGTAATACACGTGTGAATACTTATACCACACTATGTCCCTGGTAAGCCTCTAGTTGACCAGCTCGTTGTGATCAACAGATAGTCATGGTTTCCTGACTATGGACATTGGATGTCGTTGATAACGGGATCACATCATTAGGAGAATGATGTGATGGACAAGACCCAATCCTAAGCATAGCATAAAAGATCGTGTAGTTCGTTTTGCTAGAGCTTTGCAAGTGTCAAGTATCTCTTCCTTCGACCATGAGATCGTGTAACTCCCGGATACCGTAAGAATGCCTTGGGTGTACCAAACGTCACAACGTAACTGGGTGACTATAAAGGTACATTACAGGTATCTCCGAAAGTAGCTGTTGGGTTGACATGGATCGAGACTGGGATTTGTCACTCCGTATGACGGAGAGGTATCTCTGGGCCCACTCGGTAATGCATCATCATATTGAGCTCAATATGACCAAGGTGTTGGACACGGGATCATGCATTACGGTACGAGTAAAGTGACTTGCCGGTAACGAGACTGAACAAGGTATTGGGATACCGACGATCGAGTCTCGGGCAAGTAACGTACCGATTGACAAAGGGAATTGCATACAGGGTTTGATCGAATCCTCGACATAGTGGTTCATCCGATGACAACATCGAGGAGCATGTGGGAGCCATCATGGGTATCCAGATCCCGCTGATGGTTATTGACTAAGAGAGTCTCGGTCATGTCTACATGTCTCCCGAACCCGTAGGGTCTACACACTTAAGGTTCAGTTACGCTAGGGTTGTAGGGATTTGTATATGCAGTAGCCCGAATGTTGTTCGGAGTCCCGGATGAGATCCCGGACGTCACGAGGAGTTCCGGAATGGTCCGGAGGTAAAGATTTATATATGGGAAGTCCTGTTTCGGGCATCGGGACAAGTTTCGGGGTTATCGGTATTGTACCGGGACCACCGGAGGGGTCCCGGGGGCCCACCGGGTGGGGCCACCCATCCCCGGGGGCCACATGGGCTGTAGGGGGTGCGCCTTGGCCTACATGGGCCAAGGGCACCAGCCCCACTAGGCCCATGCGCCTAGGGTTTCCAAGGGGGAGGAGTCCTACTAGTGGAAGGCACCTCCTAGGTGCCTTGGGGGGGAGGGAAACCCCCCCTTGGCCGCCGCACCCCCTAGGAGATTGGATCTCCTAGGGCCGGCCACCCCCCCTTGGCACCCCTATATATAGTGGGGGGGGGAGGGACTTCATACCTGAGTCCTTGGCCTTTGGTTGCCTCCTTCTCCCTCCCCAACACCTCCTCCAACTCCATAGTGCTTAGCGAAGCTCTGCCGGAGTACTGCAGCTCCACCAACACCACGCCGTCGTGCTGCTGCTGGTGCCGTCTCCCTCAACCTCTCCTCCCTTCCTTGCTGGATCAAGAAGGAGGAGACGTGGCTGTTCCGTACGTGTGTTGAACGCGGAGGTGCCGTCCGTTCGGCGCAGGTCATCGGTGATTTGGATCACGTCGAGTACGACTACATCATCACCTTGCAAGCTTCCGCACGCGATCTACAAGTGGTATGTAGATGCAAACTCTCTCCCTAGACTCGTTGCTTAGATGAACTCATAGATGGATCTTGGTGAAACCGTAGGAAAAATTTTAATTTTCTGCAACGTTCCCCAACAGTGGCATCATGAGCTAGGTCTATGCGTAGTTCTCTTTGCACGAGTAGAACACAACTTTGTTGTGGGCGTGGATTTTGTCATCTTACTTGCCTCTACTAGTCTTTTCTTGCTCAACGGTATTGTGGGATGAAGCGGCCCGGACCAACCTTACACGTACACTTACGTGAGACCGGTTCCACCGACTGACATGCACAAGTTGCATAAGGTGGCTGGCGGGTGTCTGTCTCTCCCACCTTAGTTGGAGCGGAATCGATGAACAGGGCCCTTATGAAGGGTAAATAGAAGTTGACAAAATCACGTTGTGGTGATTCGTAGGTAAGAAAACGTTCTTGCTAGAACCCAATTGCAGCCACGTAAAAGATGCAACAACAATTAGAGGACGTCTAACTTGTTTTTGCAGCGATTGATCATGTGATGTGATATGGCCAGAAGTTGTGATGAATGATGAATTGTGATGTATGAGATCATGTTCTTTGTAATAGGATTCACGACTTGCATGTCGATGAGTATGACAACCGGCAGGAGCCATAGGAGTTGTCATTATTTTTTGTATGACCTGCGTGTCATTGAATAACGTCATGTAAACTACTTTACTTTATTGCTAAACGTTAGTCATAGAAGTAGAAGTAGTCGTTGGCGTGACAACTTCATGAAGACACGATGATGGAGATCATGATGATGGAGATCATGGTGTCAAGCCGGTGACGAGATGATCATGGAGCCCCGAAGATGAAGATCAATGGAGCTATATGATATTGGCCATATCATGTCACAACTATATAATTGCATGTGATGTTTATTATGTATTATGCATCTTGTTTACTTAGGACGACGGTAGTAAATAAGATGATCCCTTATAAAATTTCAAGAAGTGTTCTCCCTAACTGTGCACCATTGCTACAGTTCGTCGTTTCTAAGCACCACGTGATGATCGGGTGTGATGGATTCTTACGTTCACATACAACGGGTGTAAGACAGTTTTACACAGCGAAAACACTTAGGGTTAACTTGACGAGCCTAGCATGTGCAGACATGGCCTCGGAACACGGAGACCGAAAGGTCGAACACGAGTCGTATGGAAGATACGATCAACATGAAAATGTTCACCGACGATGACTAGTCCGTCTCACGTGATGATCGGACACGGGCTGGTCGACTTGGATCGTGTAACACTTAGATGACTAAAGGGATGTCTAATCTAAGTGGGAGTTCATAATTTGATTAGAACTTTATTATCATGAACTTAGTCTAAAACCTTTGCAAATATGTCTTGTAGATCAATGGCCAACGCTAATGTCAACATGAACTTCAACGCGTTCCTAGAGAAAACCAAGCTGAAAGATGATGGCAGCAACTATACGGACTGGGTCCGGAACCTGAGGATCATCCTCATAGCTGCCAGGAAACAATATGTCCTAGAAGGACCGCTAGGTGACGCTCCCGTCCCAGAGAACCAAGAAATTATGAATGCTTGGCAGTCTCGCGCTGATGATTACTCCCTCGTTCAGTGCGGCATGCTTTACAACTTAGAACCGGGGCTCCAAAAGTGTTTTGAGCATCACGGAGCATATGAGATGTTCGAAGAGCTGAAACTAGTTTTTCAAGCTCATGCCCGGGTCGAGAGATATGATGTCTCCGACAAGTTCTACAGTTGTAAGATGGAGGAAAACAGTTCTGTCAGTGAGCACATCCTGAAGATGTCTGGGTTGCACAACCGTATGACCCAGCTGAACATTAACCTCCCAGATGAGGCGGTCATTGACAGAATCCTCCAGTCGCTCCCACCAAGCTACAAGAGCTTTGTGATGAACTACAACATGCAGGGAATGGAAAAGACCATTCCTGAAGTGTTCTCAATGCTGAAGTCAGCAGAGGCTGAAATCAAGAAAGAACATCAAGTGTTGATGGTCAATAAGACCACTAAGTTCAAGAAGGGCAAGGGTAAGAAGAACTTCAAGAAGGACGGCAAAGATGTTGCCGCGCCTGGTAAGCCAGTTACCAGGAAGAAGTCAAAGAATGGACCCAAGCCTGAGACTGAGTGCTTTTATTGCAAGGGGAAGGGTCACTGGAAGCGGAACTGCCCCAAATACTTAGCGGATAAGAAGGCCGGCAACACCAAAGGTATATTTGATATACATGTGATTGATGTGTACCTTACCAGTACTCGTAGTAACTCCTGGGTATTTGATACCGGTGCCGTTGCTCATATTTGTAACTCACAGCAGGAGCTGCGGAATATACGGAGACTGGCGAAGGACGAGGTGACGATGCGCGTCGGGAATGGTTCCAGAGTCGATGTGATCGCCGTCGGCACGCTGCCTCTACATTTACCTATGGGATTAGTTTTGGAACCTTAATAATTGTTATTTAGTGCCAAGTTTGAGCATGAACATTGTATCTGGATCTCGTTTAATACGAGATGGCTACTCATTTAAGTCTGAGAATAATGGTTGTTCGATTTATATGAGAGATATGTTTTATGGTCATGCTCCGATGGTCAATGGTTTATTCTTAATGAATCTCGAGCGTAATATTACACATGTTCATAGTGTAGATGCCAAAAGATTTAAAGTTGATAACGATAGTCCCACATACTTGTGGCACTGCCGCCTTGGTCACATTGGTGTCAAGCGCATGAAGAAGCTCCATGCTGATGGACTTTTAGAGTCTCTTGATTATGAATCGTTTGACACATGCGAACCATGCCTCTTAGGTAAAATGACCAAGACTCCGTTCTCCGGAACAATGGAGCGAGCAACCAACTTGTTGGAAATCATACATACCGATGTGTGCGGTCCAATGAGCGTTGAGGCTCGCGGAGGATATCGTTATGTTCTCACTCTCACAGATGACTTGAGTAGATATGGGTATGTCTACTTAATGAAACACAAGTCTGAGACCTTTGAAAAGTTCAAGGAATTTCAGAATGAGGTGGAGAATCAACGTGACCGAAAGATAAAATTCTTACGATCAGATCGTGGAGGAGAATACTTAAGTCACGAATTTGGTACACACTTAAAGAAATGTGGAATCGTTTCACAGCTCACGCCGCCTGGAACACCTCAGCGAAACGGTGTGTCCGAACGTCGTAATCGCACTCTATTGGATATGGTGCGGTCTATGATGTCTCTTACCGATTTACCGCTATCATTTTGGGGATACGCTCTAGAGACAGCTACATTCACTTTAAATAGGGCACCGTCTAAATCCGTTGAGACGACACCGTATGAATTATGGTTTGGAAAGAAACCTAAGCTGTCGTTTCTAAAAGTTTGGGGATGCGAAGCTTATGTCAAGAAACTTCAACCTGAAAAGCTCGAACCCAAGTCGGAAAAATGCGTATTCATAGGATACCCTAAGGAAACTATAGGGTATACCTTCTACTTAAGATCCGAAGGCAAGATCTTTGTTGCCAAGAACGGATGCTTTCTGGAAAAAGAGTTTCTCTCGAAAGAAGTAAGTGGGAGGAAAGTAGAACTCGATGAAGTACTACCTCTTGAGCGGGATAGTGACGCAGCACAGGAAACCATTCCTGTGATGCCCACACCAACTGAAGAGGAAAACCATGATAATGATCAAGGTACTTCGGATCAAGTTACTACTGAACTTCGTAGGTCCACAAGGACACGTTCCGCACCAGAGTGGTACGGCAACCCTGTCCTGGAAATCATGTTGTTAGACAACAATGAACCTTCGAACTATGAAGAAGCAATGACGGGCCCGGATTCCAACAAATGGCTTGAAGCCATGAAATCCGAGATAGAATCCATGTATGAAAACAAAGTATGGACTTTGACAGACTTGCCCGATGATCGGCGAGCGATAGAAAACAAATGGATCTTTAAGAAGAAGACGGACGCGGATGGTAATGTTACCATCTATAAAGCTCGACTTGTCGCTAAGGGTTATCGACAGGTTCAAGGGATTGACTACGACGAGACATTCTCTCCCGTAGCAAAGCTAAAGTCCGTCCGAATCATGTTAGCAATTGCCGCATACTATGATTATGAGATATGGCAGATGGACGTCAAAACAGCATTCCTTAACGGGCATCTTAAGGAAGAACCGTATATGATGCAGCCGGAAGGTTTTGTCGATCCTCAGAACGCTAACAAAGTATGCAAGCTCCAGCGATCCATTTATGGACTGGTGCAGGCATCTCGGAGTTGGAACATTCGCTTTGATGAGATGATCAAAGCGTTTGGGTTTATGCAGACTTATGGAGAAGCCTGCGTTTACAAGAAAGTGAGTGGGAGCTCTGTAGCATTTCTCATATTATATGTAGATGACATACTCCTGATGGGAAATGATATAGAATTTCTGGACAGCATTAAGGCCTACTTGAATAAGTGTTTTTCAATGAAGGACCTTGGAGAAGCTGCTTATATATTAGGCATCAAGATCTATAGAGATAGATCGAGACGCCTCATAGGTCTTTCACAAAGTACATACCTTGATAAGATTTTGAAGAGATTCAGAATGGATCAGTCCAAGAAGGGGTTCTTGCCTATGTTAGAAGGTATGAGACTGAGCTCAGCTCAGTCACCGACCACGGCAAAAGATAAAGAAGAGATGAGTGTCATCCCCTATGCTTCAGCCATAGGATCTATTATGTATGCCATGCTGTGTACCAGACCCGATGTAAACCTTGCCGTAAGTTTGGTAGCAAGATACCAAAGTAATCCCGGCAAGGAACACTGGACAGCGGTCAAGAATATCCTAAAGTACCTGAAAAGGACAAAGGACATGTTTCTCGTTTATGGAGGAGACGAAGAGCTCGTCGTAAAGGGTTACGTCGACGCTAGCTTCGACTCAGATCCGGATGACTCTAAGTCACAAACCGGATACGTGTATATGTTGAATGGTGGAGCAGTAAGCTGGTGCAGCTGCAAGCAGAGCGTCGTGGCGGGATCTACGTGTGAAGCGGAGTACATGGCAGCCTCGGAGGCAGCACATGAAGCGATTTGGGTGAAGGAGTTCATCACCGACCTAGGAGTCATACCCAATGCGTCGGGGCCGATCAAACTCTTCTGTGACAACACTGGAGCTATTGCCCTCGCAAAGGAGCCCAGGTTTCACAAGAAGACCAGGCACATCAAGCGTCGTTTCAACTCCATCCGTGAAAATGTTCAAGATGGAGACATAGAGATTTGCAAAGTGCACACGGATCTGAATGTCGCAGATCCGCTGACTAAACCTCTCTCGCGTGCAAAACATGATCAACACCAGAACTCTATGGGTGTTCGATTCATCACAATGTAACTAGATTAGTGACTCTAGTGCAAGTGGGAGACTGTTGGAAATATGCCCTAGAGGCAATAATAAAAGTATTATTATATTTCATTGTTCATGATAATTGTCTTGTATTCATGCTATAACTGTATTATCCGGAAATCGTAATACACGTGTGAATACTTAGACCACACTATGTCCCTGGTAAGCCTCTAGTTGACCAGCTCGTTGTGATCAACAGATAGTCATGGTTTCCTGACTATGGACATTGGATGTTGTTGATAACGGGATCACATCATTAGGAGAATGATGTGATGGACAAGACCCAATCCTAAGCATAGCATAAAAGATCGTGTAGTTCGTTTTGCTAGAGCTTTGCAAGTGTCAAGTATCTCTTCCTTCGACCATGAGATCGTGTAACTCCCGGATACCGTAAGAATGCCTTGGGTGTACCAAACGTCACAACGTAACTGGGTGACTATAAAGGTACATTACATGTATCTCCGAAAGTAGCTGTTGGGTTGACACGGATCGAGACTGGGATTTGTCACTCCGTATGACGGAGAGGTATCTCTGGGCCCACTCGGTAATGCATCATCATATTGAGCTCAATGTGACCAAGGTGTTGGACACGGGATCATGCATTACGGTACGAGTAAAGTGACTTGCCGGTAACGAGACTGAACAAGGTATTGGGATACCGACGATCGAGTCTCGGGCAAGTAACGTACCGATTGACAAAGGGAATTGCATACAGGGTTTGATCGAATCCTCGACATAGTGGTTCATCCGATGACAACATCGAGGAGCATGTGGGAGCCATCATGGGTATCCAGATCCCGCTGATGGTTATTGACTAAGAGAGTCTCGGTCATGTCTACATGTCTCCCGAACCCGTAGGGTCTACACACTTAAGGTTCAGTTACGCTTGGGTTGTAGGGATTTGTATATGCAGTAGCCCGAATGTTGTTCGGAGTCCCGGATGAGATCCCGGACGTCACGAGGAGTTCCGGAATGGTCCGGAGGTAAAGATTTATATATGGGAAGTCCTGTTTCGGGCATCGGGACAAGTTTCGGGGTTATCGGTATTGTACCGGGACCACCGGAGGGGTCCCGGGGGCCCACCGGGTGGGGCCACCCATCCCCGGGGGCCACATGGGCTGTAGGGGGTGCGCCTTGGCCTACATGGGCCAAGGGCACCAGCCCCACTAGGCCCATGCGCCTAGGGTTTCCAAGGGGGAGGAGTCCTACTAGTGGAAGGCACCTCCTAGGTGCCTTGGGGGGGAGGGAAACCCCCCCTTGGCCGCCGCACCCCCTAGGAGATTGGATCTCCTAGGGCCGGCCACCCCCCCTTGGCACCCCTATATATAGTGGGGGGGGGAGGGACTTCATACCTGAGTCCTTGGCCTTTGGTTGCCTCCTTCTCCCTCCCCAACACCTCCTCCAACTCCATAGTGCTTAGCGAAGCTCTGCCGGAGTACTGCAGCTCCACCAACACCACGCCGTCGTGCTGCTGCTGGTGCCGTCTCCCTCAACCTCTCCTCCCTTCCTTGCTGGATCAAGAAGGAGGAGACGTGGCTGTTCCGTACGTGTGTTGAACGCGGAGGTGCCGTCCGTTTGGCGCAGGTCATCGGTGATTTGGATCACGTCGAGTACGACTACATCATCACCTTGCAAGCTTCCGCACGCGATCTACAAGTGGTATGTAGATGCAAACTCTCTCCCTAGACTCGTTGCTTAGATGAACTCATAGATGGATCTTGGTGAAACCGTAGGAAAAATTTTAATTTTCTGCAACGTTCCCCAACACAAAGATACTTGTAAGCAGCCCATGTCAATTGTGGATCTGGCCGCTTGTGTCCAAGAGGAGGGGGCGTCCACGACCCATTGGGTCAAGCGGGTCTCAGTGATTTTGCATTCATCCGATCGTATCAATGCAGATACCGGAGTGCTAACGTTGGAGGGCAATTGCCGTTTTCTGCCGCTCAAACAGAAGTTAGGAAGGCTCAAACGTCACTGCAATGATATGTCAACGCTTATGGCCGCTTTGGTTAAGTGCGTTGATTCAGATAACACCAAAGACCCTGACCCAGAGGAGGACAAATCGGGGAAAGGGAAAAAGAACGGCAACACCAAGGGTCAGCAGCATAATCCGGCAGGCCATGGGAACAATGGTAAGCGCAAAGCCGATAACAGCTTGGACTTTGTCGCTAACACCAATGCTCAGGAGAATGGCCAGCGCCGTAAGGGAAAGCAGCCCCAGAGGGGCGGAGGTTCAGGCCCCAATTTGGAGCGCCTATTAAATCAACCCTGTCCAAAGCATGGTTCAAAGGAGAAGCCAGCGTCGCATCTTTGGAAGGATTGTTATATCATGCAAGATTTCAAGAACTCCAATATGTTCCACTATGATAATGGCCCGCCCGGCGGTTCAGGAGGTGGTTTCCACGGGCCAGGTTACGGAGGTGGCAGTTTTGGTTCAGGATTTCAGGGTAATCAAACCGGACACATCAATCAAGGGCACCAAGGCAACCAGGGACGTTACAACCATCAGGGGAACCACCAGCAGCAACAGTCGGGTTATCAGAGTAATCCTAAGCAGTTAAATAGTGGGCAGTATCATGTCTTCACCACTAGCTTGTGTAAGCGTGATCAGAAGCTTCACAAGAGGGCAGTAAACTCTGCTGAACCGGCGGTGCCTCAGTATTTGTGCTGGTCTGAGCAACCCATTTTGTGGAGTAGAGAGGATCATCCACCCCGGGTTGACAATCTGGGTCACTTGGCCCTAGTGGTGGCCCCTCAAGTTGGGGGATATAAGTTCACGAAGGTACTCATGGATGGGGGAAGCAGTATCAACATTCTATATTATGATACCTTCCGTCGTATGGGTTTGACAGATAAGAGTCTTAAATCGTCAAACACTGTTTTTCACGGTGGGGTGCCTAGCAAGTCTGCATATCCAGTAGGCAAGATAGCCTTAGAGGTGGATTTTGGAGATGACTATGAATTCAAGGTCAGAAACATTGACTTTTGAGGTGGTGAAAATCAGAAGTCCGTACCATGCTTTGTTTGCGCGACCGGCTTATGCTAAGTTCATGGCAAGGCCATGTTATGTTTATCTGCAGCTTAAAATGCCAAGTCATAAGGGGACTATCACAGTACACGGGAGCAGAAAGATCGCTTTGGAATGCGAGGAAGGTGATGCGGCTTATGCTGGGACGGTTTGTGCCACGGAGGAGTTGAAGTTCTATAAGGAGCAAGTTGATCTGGCAGATATGACTTCTTTGAAAAACCAACTATGGAACATGATCCGGCGTTGAAATTCAAATCGGCCACAGATACTAAGATGATAGACTTTGTTCCCGGCGATTCATCCAAGCAGTTCAGCATCAGCGCTAATCTGGATCCAAATAGGAAAGCGCGCTCATCGAGTTCATCCATGAGAACCGGGACATCTTTGCATGGAAACCTTTTGACATGCCAGGTGTACCGAGGGAACTCGCTGAGCACACACTTAACATTGATCCTAGTTTAAACCGGTCCGGCAGTTTCTTCGCCGCTTCAATGAAGAAAGGTGTAAGGCTATCGGTGAAGAGGTAGCTCGGTTGTTGGCCGCAGGGTTTATCGTGGAAATCTTTCACCCAGAGTGGTTGGCTAATCCGATGCTGGTTCTTAAGAAAAACGACACTTGGCGTATGTGTGTAGATTACACAGACTTGAACAAAGCTTGTCCTGCAGACCCCTTTGCCCTCCCTCGTATTGATCAGATCATTGATGCTACGACGGGTTGTGACCGTTTGTGTTTTCTGGATGCTTACTCTGGTTATCATCAGATCAAAATGGCAGTAAAGGACCAGGACAAGACAACTTTCATCACTCCCTTTGGAGCCTTCTGCTATGTCTCCATGCCCTTTGGGCTCAAGAGTGCCTAGGCGACTTATCAATGATGTGTTCAGAATTGTCTTCATAAGCAGATTGAGCGCAATGTTCATGCATATGTGGATGATATTGTGATAAAGTCCAGGAAGGAGGACACATTAATAGACGATTTGAGAGAAACCTTTGACAACCTCCGGGTTTACAAGATGATGCTCAATCCGGAAAAGTGTGTCTTTGGTGTACCGGTGGGCAAACTTTTGGGTTTTCTGGTGTCAAATAGAGGCATTGAGGCTAATCCGGAAAAGATCTCAGCAATTACATCTTTGGCTAAACCGACGTGTATCAATGACATTCAACGTTTGGCCGGTCGGATTGTGGCTTTGAGCCGGTGTATCAGTCGTCTTGGGGAGAAGGCTATTCCTTTATATCAGATGCTGAAGAAAACAGATGATTTTGTCTGGAGCGAGGCGGCTGATAAAGCATTTGAGGATCTGAAGAGGCAGTTAGCTGAACCGCCTGTGCTTGCAGCACCAATCGATAAGGAGCCGTTATTGCTATATGTGGCTGCTAATGCCCGAGCTATTAGCGTGGCTATCGTGGTAGAGCGCAAGGAAGCTGGCAAGGAATATCCGGTTCAAAGGCTGGTTTATTATATCAGTGAGGTGCTCATTGAGTCAAAGCAGAGGTATCCACATTGGCAGAAGCTGGTGTATGGGGTGTTTATGGCAAGCCGGAAGCTTAAACACTATTTTCAGGGTCATCCTATAATAGTGGTCAGTTCATCCCCTCTAGGAGATATCATTCAAAACAGAGAAGCAACGGGCCAGATTGCCAAATGGGCTATTGAGCTTGGACCTCACAGGCTCAAATACATACCTCGCACAACGATCAAATCCCAAGCACTCGTGGACTTCATCAATGATTGGACAGAGTTGTAGGCACCAGATGAGAAGCCAGATAATACGTACTGGACTATTCACTTTGATGGATCCAGACAGTTGGAGGGCTCGGGGGCCGGAGTCATACTAACTTCCCCAAGAGGTGACAAGTTTTGTTATGTCCTCCGTTTAATGTTCCCTTGTACTAACAATGCAGCTGAGTATGAGGCTTTGCTCCACGATCTGCGGATGGCTAAGGAAATGAACTTAAGCTGGGTCAAGTGCTTTGGGGATTCAGATCTGGTGGCTCAACAGGTGTCTGGCACTTGGGATTATAAAGACCCACTCATGGCTGCATATCGGCGAGAGGTGGACACAGTGGCTGGACACTTCAAGGGTTATCTGGTGGACCATATAGACCGGCAAAAGAATGAAGCGGCGGACACTTTAAGTCGCCTTGGTTCTCAGCGGAAACCGTTTCCACCAAATGTCTTTCTTGATGTGTTGCATAATCCGTCAGTCAAAGTACCAACAGAGGAAGAGTTGGCTATTCCTGATCCGGAGGCTCAATTGATGGCGGCTTTGCATGTCATACCGGATTGGACAATCCCATATCTGGCTTACATGAACCGGGGCGAGTTACCAGAGGATGAAACTTCGGCCCGGCAGATAATTCAGCGTTCCAAATCGATGACTATACTCAACAGAGAATTGCATCGTTACAATGTTTCAGGGGCAATTCAGCGTCGTGTTTCTCCTCAGGAGGGTTGTGAGATTTTGCGAGAAATCCATGAAGGGGATTGTGGTCACCATGCCGGTTCAAAGTCCTTGGTGGCTAAATCTTTTCGCCACGGTTTTTACTGGTTAACAGCTCATGCTGATGCGGAGGATTTAGTCAAGAGATGTGACGGTTGTCAAAAATTCGCACGCCGTGCTCACATTCAGGCTCAGGAGTTGAGGATGATTCCAATAACTTGGCCGTTTGCGACTTGGGGGCTTGATATGGTTGGACCCTTCAAGCGATCCAAGGACAAAAGGATCCACTTGTTAGTGGCAGTTGATAAATTCACCAAATGGGTGGAAGCAGGGCCAGTCAGTAAGTGTGATGCGGCCACGGCGGTTCCATTCATCAAAAAGGTGATATTCCGGTTTGGTTTTCCACAAAACATTATAACTGATAATGGTACTAATCTGTGAAAAGGAGAGATGGAGGAATTTTGCCAACGTGAGCACATCCGGCTTGATATAGCATCGGTGGCTCACCCCCAGTCTAATGGTCAAGCGGAGAGGGCAAATCAAGAAACTTTACGAGGTATCAAACCCCGACTTATGGTTCCTTTGAAACGGACACCGGGTTGTTGGGTTGAGGAGTTACCCTCTGTGTTATGGAGCATCAATACCATACCCAACAGGTCTACAGGTTACACACCTTTTTTTCATGGTTTATGGAGCAGAGGCAGTTCTTCCTAGTGACATCCGTCATGACTCGCCTCGTGTGACAACTTACATTGAAGCTGACAATGAGAAGGCATGTCAGGATTCCCTGGACCTGTTAGATGAAGAGCATGATCTTGCAGCAGCTCGTTCGGCGATTTATCATCAAGATCTCCGACGTTATCACAGCCGCTGGGTTAAGACCAGAACCTTTCAAGTGGGTGATTTGGTGCTCTGGCTCATCCAGGATCAGACTGATATGCACAAGTTATCCCCACCTTGGGAAGGACCATTTGTGGTCAGCAAGAATCTACACAACGGGTCATACTACCTCATTGATGTTCGAGAGCACAAAGACTCACATAAATCGGAGGAAGAGACCAAGCGGCCGTGGAATATAGCTCTTCTTCGGCCTTACTATACTTGAGCCATATGCTCTTCATATGTACATATTTATGACAATGTATATATTATATAATAAACCGGAGCCTCGAATAAAGCGGGGTCTCTGTTCTTTTTACATCATGTATGTGCCTATAAAGGTTTTTGCTAACAAAGCAAAATTTTGTTAAACCGGTCTCTGCAGCTGCACAGATACAAAGAGATTTCACTAGGGGGCTTGGTTGTTATCACACCATCGCTACACCTCTTGATAGGCGTTAAGCCGCAAAGGAAATTATGTGGGGCCAAAGAGAGTATTGCACAAAGCATAAACTCAAACATGGGCATCCACTGAGCACAACTCACAAAGTTACTTGGGGGCTCTTTGTGCAAAGCAACAAAGAGTTTGAAAGGACCCTTGTAATTGGCTATCAAGCCACGACTTGGAAGCATGGTGTATTCACCTAAAACCCCAGGTTAACCTGCCTTCATCAAGCAAGCCACTCATGTCCAGGTAATCCTGGTATGACCCGCCGAACGTTTGACAAGTCAATCTTCTACAGACCCTGAACTTGTCAAAGTTAAAACGACGATTGGTTAATTGGAGGCCCATCTTAAAAGGCTTTGTCAAACGGTTTAACTGAGAGGCCTGGCAGCCCATGAAAAGCCTCGATTTTGAGCCTGGCAGCTCGTAAAAAGCCTTGCATATTTCTTTTTTGGAATCCTTTTTGCTAAGTTTTCTGCCTTTATTGAGGTTCATAGTATGTTCTGATAAACCGGTGTCTCTGGCCCGGCTTGACTTTCAACTAAACATTGTCAGTACATGATCAGTTACAACTTGGCGTTCCTTACCCCGATCTGGTTTGACTAAATCGCAGTGCTATAAAGAAAACCCGGTGATTATTATATCCCGGTACGGTTTATTATCATAATCCTGCAAAATAAGGACGAAGTTATCAACACTCCGGATTGGTGTTGACACCTTGACCATACAAGCAGTTGGTCAACCAACGAGGTATGTTGCACATATTACTTTTTATACAAAAACTTTGATCATTCATCTAAGTATTGTATATTTGTTGAGCATCATAACCCGTCCAATGGTAAACCACTAGGATACTTTCAACTTCTTGTATTTAGGAACACAATCATCATGGGCTATGCATTAATAGATCCCAAATGGTGGAACAAATTTTCACGAAGTGTCATAAAACATGCTCGATGGCATGACAGATAAAGGAGTTTTTGCTATCCTATTATAAGAAGCTTCAAAGCGGCCACAAGTGCATAATTGTTTTTTGGCATTGGCATACAAATATCTGGTAAACCGTCTGCCGGTTCAAGACGCTTCGTCTGGACGGTTTGATGGTTGAGGGTCAGTTGGTGCGATCACTTCTTCTTCATCCCTTCCCAGACGCTGGAAATCAACCGTCGACCAATCGATTCCAGTTAAAGCTTGAAACACGGCCTCTTCATGGATAAGGCTGGAGGGGTTAATGTCAGGAGCAAAGGTATGCTTACGGATTGGAGGCACAAGTTCTTCGACTTCATGGATTTCGGCAGGCTGTCTCTTCCCTTCAGCGTCATAAGCTGGTTGGAAATGAGACAAGTCTGTGTCCTCTGCCAGTTTGTTGGCTATTGGCCGCATTTCTTTGGTTAGCCTTCGGAGGTCATCATTGTCGAAGTTTGAACCATCCTCCTTTACACCTGGATATCCTTTAATAATGTCCTCCGCTTCAAGATCTGGGATCCATGCCTTGGCTCGGATTAGTGCGGTTAATGTGCCTGCTCTTGCAGTTGCCTTCTTCAGTTCGGTAATCCGGGCTGGTAACATGGCCAACTTCTCAAGAGTTTCCTTTATCAGTGATGGTGCCGGTTTATTGTAAGTCGCAGTGCAAATAGCCCGCTGGGACCCAGAGTACAACTATTCAATCAAGGTATACGCCGCTTTTAGCTTCATCCACATATCTATGCCCAGATGAGCAATACGAGTGCCTGTTACGGTTTAAAATCAACATTCAGGTCAATGATGAGGTTCCGTAAATTGGACAAACTGCACAAGGAGATACTTACCAAAGACAGCGAAAGTCATGGTGTTGATTTGCCGTTTCAAACAAGCTAGTTCATCTACAACTGGTTTTAGGGCTGCTTCGGCATCTTCAGCTTTTTTGGTTAAACCGGCTTTCTCGGTTTCCCAGTCAGCACGATCTTTGTTAAAAGACTCTTTCAGCTTTTCCATCGCTGCCAGGGCTTTGGTCAGCTCCTCTTTAGCTTTCGCAGCTTCTTCTTGTTGGGATTTCACATTCTCTTGCAAATCAGCGGTCCGGGCATCTCTATTGCTTAGTTCTGCCTACAACAATGAAGAAATGTCAAACAACAAGATATATATTTTCTAAAGTACAAAGCGTATAACAAGTTATCCACTTCGTACTTGGGGGCTAATGCCTATTTGCTCTGATTCACTACATCTTTTATAAAGTCTCTAGAACAATGCAAGTATTATCCTTGACACTTGGGGGCTAATGTACATCTGTTCAAAACGGCCGCATGGATTAAAATCCGGATTACCTTGCAAAGCTAAACCGATCTTTGGGGGCTACGCTGAGGAAAGCTATACATTGGTAAAGTATCGGCCTTGGGTTTCGCTAAGGATCTAACATTTTGAGGGTCAGTGGAAGAGACTTAAAGTATTACAAAGACCCGGTTTATGATTAACATCCTAAAACGGCCCTTGGGGGTTACTTGGGCTAGCATTTCAACTTTGGAATCAAGAAGTAAAAGGAGATTAAAATACCTCATAGTGTTCTTTCATCAAGTTAACCAAACCGGCTTCATAGTCACGGTTTGAGTGCAAACGGTTTAAGAAACCGGAGTGAAGCTCTTCAGCGTTGAGATGGGCATAACTTGATAAGTCAGTACTCCATTTGCCCTTTCCCTAGCAGCACACTCTTCTTTGGCACTTTGTTGGGCCAAGATTACGGGATGGCCAGGAGAGCTGTGGCCTATGCCAGTAACGATAACATCATCACCTTGGCCTTTATTGGTTTTTATGGGTGATGATGGAGTTTCAGTATCTTTCATCAGACTAGCCCGGTTTGGAGCTGCCGGTTCTGTGTCAGGCACGACAGGGTCAGCTTCTGGTGGTTCATCGGTATTCCAATCTTGAAGGGGCAGTTCATCAGGCGGCTTCAGGATGAGGACCCTCCGGTTCACGAGTTTGGTCCGGTTCACCTCTCTGCTCTTCTTCAAAAACTGCTTGGTCTTCTGACGGATTGTTGACCCGAGCTTTCTTGCTGGGTCTGGCTTTGGCTCTGCAAATAAATTAAAAGAGGGTTAGCATCTCATTCAAGATTTATAACGCATTGGAAGAAAGAGTTTGAAAACTTACCCAGCCACAGTTTTTAGAGGAGGGAGTTGGGTTGCTGTCGACTCGCTAGAGGATGAAGGAGGTGTCACCTGATAATTTGAATCAAACGGATTAAGAGGTTGTCTGAAATAACTTGCCTTGGGATAAGAATGGTCAAAAGTGGAAGAGACCTCAGACCGGCGCTTCCGAGCCGGGGTATCAGGTAAACTGGCCGAAGTGACATGTTGGCCACTGTGCCGGGTTGTCCGGCGAGCTTCATGCTGTGTATCTTCAAAATAAATGTTGGGTCCAAGTAAGCAAGAGGATGAGAAAAGCTTACTTTCCGGACTGCTTGACGGGTTTTTTGTGTTGGCATAGAGTCTGAACCGGAGAAAATGGTAATTACCTCTACATCATCGGCTTGGCTTCCTTCTATGTCCTCCTAATAAAGATCATTGTTAATGAGGTGCATGAAAAGGGGCCAAGTAAGTCAAGTTCTACCTCAACTTCCGGATCATCAGCATCTTCATCAAGTTCCATGTTGATCCGATCAGCCGTTTTCCGCTTTGAGGTCCGCTTGACGGCTTTGGTTTTGGGACGAGATGGTTTGACCACTTTATCCCCGGTGGGCTTTACCGCTTTATCTACGGATTTCCGTTTCCAGAAGGGATCATCACCCTATTAGTACATAAACAGAAGAAGGATTACAAATTGAACAAGTTAAAGATATCAAAGATGAAAAGGAAGTATAGTGCTTACAGCAGGCGGTTTGTTCTTAGTATAGAAGGGGTTCAAGCCGGTTTGACTACAGACTGATTCCGATTCATTCAAAATTTTCTTTACGCTTTCAGTGACCTCTTCATTGGTCACCTGAATGTTGATATGGTGTTGAGGGTCTTCAACATCACCGGTGTACTCACACATTAAACCGGTGCGGAGGCTTAGCGGCAAGACGCTCCAAGATATCCAACAGCGCATGAAATCAACGCCTGTTAAACCATTGGCCATAAAGGCCCGAAGCTTGGCGAGTTAAGGGGCATATTTGGCCCGTTCTGTAGAACTTAAACGTTGCGGCATTAGATGGGTGTTGGAAAGCCGGTGATCACGATAGTCCGGAAGGGGATTCTCATCTTCAGGAGAAGTATCTCTGCAGTAAAACCAATTCTGGTTCCATTCCTTAGGGTGGCTGTGCAGTTTGGCATGAGGGAATTCAACTTCCTTCCGTTTTTGAATTGAGACACCACCAATTTCAGTATTGGGGCCATTTACAAACTCTGTACGCCGGTTCAGATGAAAAAGTCCCGGAACAGCTCAGCAGTGGGCTCTTCTTGCAAGTACGCTTCACAGAAAACTTGGAAATTGCATATATTGGACACCGAGTTGGGTCCAATATCTTGAGGATGAAGTTGGAAACTGGCAAGAACATCCCGGAATTTTTTTGACCCTGGCGGTTTGAAGCCACAGCCTATGTGGTCGACAAAGATCACTACCTCGCCCTGCCTCGGGGTAGGAGGATTCTCTGTTCCTGGAACTCGCCACCGGATCTCCGTCTTCTTTGGCAAGGTGTCGATACTAACCATTTCGTTCAATTTATCTTCGGTGATCCGGGAGGGGACCCAGTTGCAAGCGGCAAACTGTTTGGCCATTGTGAAATTAAAAACTGAAAAGGAAATGCCGGTTTACGAGTCATTCATGGAGGAGCGCAAGATGCAATGGAATAAACATATACCAGCATGTGAAATTGTGTAAACTGCAGACTAATATAATAGTGAATGACAAGGTCATATGAAGGGCATACATGTGTTGTTAAACCGGAATATTACCATCAGTGTGCAGAAGGGTTGCCGGTTTACTAGGGGACTAATGGTATGAGATAGATTATTTTTACAAAGGTAAACCGCCTAGATGTTAAAGAGGATACAGATCTAAAGCGAAGATGGTTAAGTAAGGTAAAAACAGATTTCACAGGATCACAGGGGCATTTTGGATCTACCACAAGTCAGGAAAAGAAAAAGATTTATACCTAAAAGGAAAAAAGGTTGGCCCCGAAATAGTTCATAAAGGACTAGATCAGTCTTTTGCGCATAAGGGTTTTGTGGTGGTAAAAGAAGATTAGCCATGGCATGGGATACGTCAAATGTGAAATGTCCATCTATAGACTAAGGAGGAACAAGGAAGAGCAGCACTGAAGCCCCGATGAACTTCAAAGAACTACGAAGAACAAGGAAACCCTAATGGATCTAGAAAGGAAGGAAGAAATGACTTACTGCAGCCGCGGAAGCAGCGGAGGTGTGATGCAGAACTCTGGTACGAACAGGTTGATGCAGCGGCCAACAGTGAGGTAGAGGCGAGTCTTGACGATGGCGGCAACGCTCAGGTGCGGAGGTGTTGCGAGGAGGAAGAAGAAGCGAACGAGACGAGGGAAAAAATGATAAGGACCCGCGGCCCTATTTATAAGGTGAAGCGATAAGGTGACAAGTGCGGGAATCGAGGAGCTCAAAAATGGATAATTAATAATGGTGTCACCTCGATGACTGAATACACATTAATGAAGGTAATCTACAGGTCCAATGAATAGATGACGTCAGGGCGGTTTATCATGATCCTGGAGTATGACGTAACGGCGGTTTACAATATCAAGGTGAAGATGCAAGGGAGGAATTTTTCTAAGTATTGAAGATTGACATGAACAAGTTCAAACCAATCTGGGGCCTAATGTTGGGGATATTACTACTGGACGTAAACCGGCCAGGAGTAGCCGGGTTAGCTCCTTGAAGATAGAAGCCCATGAAGACGTGAAGATGGTGGCGCTTTACGAAGGCCCAAGGCCCAAGGCAGGTTAAAGCCTGTAGATGTAAACCGACCCTGTCATGTAACTTGTGTTATAAGATAGAGGAATAGAGACCGAGCCAGACACATCTATGATCCGGCCTCGGGACACTGTAAACCGGCGGGCGTCAACCTATGTATATAAAGGGACGACCCGACCACGGTTTGGTACAACGGACAACAACTCGAGAGCCAGACAAAGTGGATTCACTCCCTGGCCTTTGAAACCCTAGCAATACCAATCACAACTAGACGTAGGCTTTTACCTTCATCGAAGGGGCCGAACTAGTATAAACTCTCCGTGTCCCCTTGTCCGGTTTAACCCCTTTAATCTAACCCGTTGCGATGGCTCCACGACTAAGTCCTTTCACAAGGACATCTGCCGTGACAAACCCACGACAGAACCTACTGAAAATGTTTACTTTGAAATTCCTTCGGGTATGATAGAGAAACTGCTAGCTAATCCTTTTACAGGAGATGGAACATTACATCCCGATTTGCACCTAATCTATGTGGATGAAGTTTGTGGATTATTTAAGCTTGCAAGTATGCCCGAGGATGTTATCAAGAATAAGGTCTTCCCTTTATCTTTGAAGGTTAATGTATTGACATGGTTTAGGCTATGTGATGATATGGGATCATGGAACTACAACCGATTGAAATTGGAATTTCATCAGAAGTTTTATCCTATGCATCTTGTTCATCATGATCGTAATTATATATATAATTTTTGGCCTCACGAAGGAGAAAGCACCGCTCAAGCTTGGGGGAGGCTTAAGTCAATGTTATATTCATGCCCCAATCATGAGCTCTCAAGAGAAATTATTATTCAAAAATTTTATGCTCGGCTTTCTCTCGATAATCGCTCCATGCTCGATACTTCTTGTACTGGCTCTTTTATGATGAAGACTAGTGAATTCAAATGGGATTTATTAGAAAGAATTAAACGCAACTCTGAAGATTGGGATCTCGACGAAGGTAAGGAGTCAGGTATAACCCTAAGTTTGATTATGTTAATCTTTTATGGATACCGATGCTTTCCGTTAATTTAGCACTAAATATGGACTTGACTCTGAGATAGTAGCTTCTTTCTGTGAATCATTTGCTACTCATGTTGCTCTCCCTAAGGAGAAGTTGTTTAAATATAATCCTCCCATTGAAGTAAAAGTAGTTGCACCTATTAAAGTTGAAGAAAATACTATCACTTATAATGATCCTGTTGTTCCTACTGCTTATATTGAGAAACCACCTTTCCCTTTCAGAATAAAGGATCATGCTAAAGCTTCAACTATGGTACGTAAGAGTAATACTAGAACACCTTCACCCTCTGAGCAAATTAAAGTTGAACCTAGTGTTGCTATGGTTAAAGATCTCTTGGCCGATAATATTGATGGGCATGTTATTTACTTCTGTGATGAAGCTGCGAGAATTGCTAGACCCAATACTAAAAATAAACATAGACCTATTGTAGGCATGCCTATTATTTCTGTTAAAATAGGAGATCATTGCTATCATGGCTTATGTGATATGGGTGCCAGTGCAAGTGCAATACCTCATTCCCTATATAAAGAAATTATGCATGATATTGCACCTGCTGAGATAGAGGAAATTGATGTTACTATTAAACTTGCCAATAGAGACACTATTTCACCAGTTGGGATTGTTAGAGATGTTGAAGTCTTGTGTGGGAAAGTTAAATATCCTGCTGATTTTCTTGTTCTTGGTTCCCCACAAGATGACTTTGTCCCATTATATTTGGTAGACCCTTCTTGAATACTGTCAATGCTAAGATAGACTGCAAAAAGGATGTAGTTACTATTGGTTTGGGGGATATGTCTCATGAGTTTAATTTTGCTAAATTTCGTAGACAACCCCATGATAAAGAATTTCCTAGTAAAGATGAAATTATTGGTCTTGCTTCTATTGCCGTGCCTCCTAGTGATCCTTTAGAACAATATTTTCTAGACCATGAAAATGATATGTTTATGAATGAAAGAAGGGAAATAGATTAAGTATTCTTTAAACATGGACCTATTTTGAAACACAACTTGCCTATTGAAATTCTAGGGGATCCTCCTCCACCCAAGGGTGATCCCGTGTTTGAGCTTAAACCTTTACCTGATACTCTTAAATATGCTTATCTTGATGAGAAAGAGATATATCTTGTTATTATTATGCTAACCTTTCAGAGCACGAAGAAAAGAAATTATTGAAAACTCTGAAGAAGCACCGTGCTGCTATTGTATATACTCTTGATGATCTTAAGGGCATTAGTCCCACTTTATGCCAGCACAAAATAAAATTGGAGAAAGACGCGAAACCGGTTGTTGATCACCAACGACAGTTAAATCCTAAGAAGAAAGAGGTGGTAAGAAAAGAAATACTAAAGCTTCTAGAGGCAGGTATAATTTATCTCGTTGCTGATAGTCAGTGGGTAAGTCCTGTCCATTGTGTCCCTAGGAAGGGAGGTATTACTGTTGTTCCTAATGATAAGGATGAACTGATCCCGCAAAGAATTGTTACAAGTTATAGAATGGTAATTGATTTCCGCAAATTAAATAAAGCTACTAAAAAGGATCATTACCCTTTACCTTTTATTGATCAAATGCTAGAAAGATTATCCAAACATACACATTTTTGCTTTCTAGATGGTTATTCTGGTTTCTCTCAAATACCTGTGTCCAAAGAGGATAAAGAAAAGACAACTTTTACTTGCCCTTTCGGTACCTTTGCTTATAGATGCATGCCTTTTGGTTTATGCAATGCACCTGCTACCTTTCAAAGATGTATGACTGCTATATTCTCTGACTTTTGTGAAAAGATTGTTGAGGTATTCATGGATGATTTTTCTGTTTATGGAACTTCTTTTGATGATTGCTTAAGCAACCTTGATCGAGTTTTGCAGAGATGTGAAGAAACTAATCTTGTCTTGAATTGGGAGAAGTGCCACTTTATGGTGAATGAAGGTATTGTATTGGGGCATAAAATTTCTGAAAGAGGTATTGAAGTTGATAAAGCTAAAGTTTATGCTATTGAAAAGATGTCATGTCCTAAGGACATTAAAGGTATAAGAAGCTTCCTTGGTCATGCCGATTTTTATAGGAGGTTCATTAAGGACTTCTCTAAAATTTCTCGGCCTCTGACTAATCTCTTACAAAAAGATGTTCCTTTTGTTTTTGATGATGATTGTGTAGAAGCATTTGAAATACTTAAGAAAGCTTTGATTTCTGCACCTACTGTTCAGCCTCCTGATTGGAATTTACCATTTGAAATCATGTGTGATGCTAGTGATTATGCTATAGGGGATGTTCTAGGACAAAGAGTTGATAAGAAATTAAATGGTATCCAATATGCTAGTAAGACTCTCGATAGTGCTCAAAGAAATAATGCTACTACTGAAAAAGAATTTTTAGGAGTTGTATTTGCTTGCGATAAGTTCAGACCTTATATAGTTGATTCTAAAGTAACTGTCCACACTGATCATGCTGCTATTAAACATCTTATGGAAAAGAAAGATGCTAAACCTAGAATTATTAGATGGGTTCTCTTGCTACAAGAATTTGATTTGCATATTATTGATAGAAAGGGAGACGAGAGCCCCGTTGCAGACAACTTGTCTAGGTTAGAAAATGTTCTTGATGACCCACTACCTATTGATGATAGCTTTCCCGATGAACAATTAGCTGTCATAAATGCTTCTCGTACTGCTCCATGGTTTGCTGATTATGCTAATTATATTGTTGCTAAATTTATACCACCTAGTTTCACATACCAGCAAAATAAAAAGTTCTTCTATGATTTAAGACATTACTTTTGGGATGACCCACACCTTTATAAAGAAGGAGTAGATGGTGTTATTAGACGTTGTGTACCTGAGCATGAACATGAACAGATCCTATGCAAGTGTCACTCTGAAGCTTATGAAGGACACCATGTTGGAGATAGAAATGCACATAAGGTATTGCAATCCGGTTTTTATTGGCCTACTCTCTTCAAAGATGTCCGTAAGTTTGTCTTGTCTTGTGATGAATGTCAAAGAATTGGTAATATTAGTAGACGTCAAGAAATGCCTATGAATTATTCACTTGTTATTGAACCATTTGATGTCTGGGGATTTGATTATATGGGACCATTTCCTTCCTCTAATGGGTATACACATATTTTAGTTGCTGTTGATTACGTTACTAAGTGGGTAGAAGCTATTCTAACTAGTAGTGCTGATCATAACAACTCTATTAAGATGCTTAAAGAAGTTATTTTTCTGAGGTTTGGAGTCCCTAGATATTTAATGACTGATGGTGGTTCACATTTTATTCATGGTGCTTTTCGTAAAATGCTTGCTAAATATAATGTTAATCATAGAATTGCATCTCCTTATCACCCACAGTCCAGCGATCAAGTAGAACTGAGCAATAGAGAGCTTAAATTAATTTTGCAAAAGACTGTTAATAGATCTAGAAAGAATTGGTCCAAGAAACTTGATGATGCATTATGGGCTTATAGAACTGCATATAAAAATCCTATGGGTATGTCTCCGTATAAGATGGTTTATGGAAAATCATGTCAGTTACCTCTTGAACTAGAACATAAGGCATATTGGGCCATTAAAGAGCTCAATTATGATTTCAAACTTGCCGGTGAGAAGAGGCTTTTTGACATTAGCTCACTTGATGAATGGAGAACCCAGGCCTATGAGAATGCCAAACTGTTTAAACAAAAAGTTAAAAGATGGCATGGTAAAAGGATACAAAAACGTGAGTTTATTATAGGTGATTATGTATTATTATACAACTCTCGTTTAAGATTTTTTGCAGGAAAACTCCTCTCTAAATGGGAAGGTCCTTACGTCATCGAGGAGGTCTATCGTTCCGGTGCCATAAAATCAACAACTTCGAAGGCACTAATCCGAGGGTGGTGAACGATCAAAGAATCAAACATTATATCTCAGGTAATCCCATAAATGTTGAAACTAATGTTATTGAAACCATAACCCTAGAGGAATACATAAGGGACACTTTCCAGAACGTTCCAAACCCCGAAAAGGAAGAGGTATGAGGTACGGTAAGTAAACCAAGTCCAAAACAGTTCTAATAGCAACTTTTCTCCATTTTGGAATATTTAAGAAAATAGGAAAATAAGAAGTAGACCGGGAAGGACACGAGGCGTCCACGAGGGTGGAGGGCGCACCCTACCCCCCTGGGCATGCCCCCTGCCTCGTGAGCACCTCGTGTGCTCTCCGGACTCTGTTTTCTTGCACGATACTTCTTTTGGTTGGTAAAAATTCATTATATAATCTCCCAAAGGTTTTGACCACCGTATCACGCAAATATGTCCTGTTTTTGTTTCGAGCTGTTTATCTGACAGATCTAGATCGCCATGGCATCTTCAAGTGCCCCCAAGGACAAGTTGTTCGAGAAGGTCATCAACCCCTACCTCGCGGAGGTGCTGCAACACCCCCAAATCATTGAGATGCGTGAGGGGTTGCTGCACATCTGCGATGTTGAGGGACCAAGGAGGACCGGAAGCGTGGAGACAAGGCTCAAGGCAATGGAGCAACAAGTTTTCAAGTGCCAGGAGATGGTGGAACATGGACTCGACTCCAATCATATAATGATCACGGAGTTCAGCAACAACCACAAGCTGGATGACAAGAACATTGGGGAGGCCATCTTCAAGCTTCACGAGAAAATTGAGCGCCTCTAAGCCCAGATCTATGACCTGCAAAACCAAAACTATGAGTATGAATATAGATTCAAGAGGATAAGTTTGGCTGCAGATTCAAGGATCCCGAAGACTCGATCATCCTTCTATGATGGTGAGCCTATGCCTTGGAAGATAGACAACAAGCCCACATCATCAACCACTCCATCATCACCACCTTTGAGGAAGGAGACATAAACACTTGGGTATGGGCATTCCCCTTGGCAACTACCAAGCTTGGGGGAGTGCCCCGGTATCGTATCACCATCACACTTTTATCTTTACCATTTTTCTTAGTTTGATCCTTTTGGTAATATCTTGATCTAGTATAATAAAGTTTTAGTATGATCTAGTTTTGAGTTTTGCTTTATGATCCTTCTATGTAATCGAGTCCGTGAGCTATATACAATAAAGATTAGTGTTGTGTCAAGGGCTTGATTATCTTGCTATGATCTTGAGGGGATAAAATAAAAGAGAAAGAATAAAAAGAAATAAAGAGATCATATGGATCTTATGGAGAGTAATGACTTCACATATAAAGAGTATGATGAATAAAAGTTGTTCAGAGTTGACAAACATAGTTTTGTTCATTGTTGCAATTAATAGGAAGTAATAAATAAAGAGAGGTTTTCACATATAAATATACTATCTTGGACATCTTTTATCATTGTGAGCACTCATTAAAATATGACATGCTAAAGAGTTGATGTTGGACAAGGAAGACAACATAATGAGTTATGTTTTCTTACATCTGAGATAAATTATATTGTCATGGATCATCCAACATGTTGATCTTGCCTTTCCCTCTCATGCTAGCCAAATTCTTTGCACCAAGCAGAGATACTACTTGTGCTTCCAAATATCCTTAAACCCGGTTTTTCCATGAGAGTCCACCATATCTACCTATGGATTGAGTAAGATCCTTCAAGTAAGTTGTCATCGCTGTAAGCAATAAAAATTGCTCTCTAAAATATGTATGATTTACTAGTGTGGAGAAAATAAGCTTTATACGATGTTGTGATGTGGAAGAAATAAAAGCGACAGACTGCATAATAAAGGTCCATATCACAAGTGGCAATATAAAGTGACGTTCTTTTGCATTAAGATTTCATGCATCCAACCATAAAAGCACATGACAACCTCTGCTTCCCTCTGCGAAGGGCCTATCTTTTATTCTTGTCTTATACTTCATACAAGAGTCATGGTGATCTTCACCTTTCCTTTTTACATTTTATCCTTTGGCAAGTACAATGTGTTGGAAAGATCCTGATATATATGGCTAATCGGATGTGAGTTTTTATGAACTATTATTGTTGACATTACCCTTGAGGTAAAAGGTTGGGAGGCAAAACTATAAGCTCCTATCTTTCTCTATTTCCGATTAAAACTTCATAACCATAAATATCGCGTGAGTGTTAGCAATTGTGAAAGACTAAATGATGGTTGAGTATGTGGACTTGCTGAAAAGCTCTTATATTGACTCTTTCATATGTTATGATAAATTGCAATTGCTTCAATGACTGAGATTATAGTTTGTTAGTTCTCAATGAAGTTTATGATTCATACTTGAAATTGTGAATGAATTGTTACTTTAGCATAAGAAATCATATGACAATATTTATATATGTTGCTGTTATAAGAATGATCATGATGCCCTCATGTCTGTATTTTATTTTTATCAACACCTCTATCTCTAAACACGTGGACATATTTATCGATATCGGCTTTCGCTTGAGGACAAGCGAGGTCTAAGCTTGGGGGAGTTGATACGTCCATTTTGCATCATGCTTTTATACCGATATCTATTGCATTATGTGCTGTTATTACACATTATGTCACAATACTTATGCCTATTCTCTCCTATTTTACAAGGTTTGCATGAAGAGGGAGAATGCCGGCAGCTGGAATTATGTGGCTGGAAAAGGAGCAAATATTAGAGACCTATTCTGCACAACTCCAAAAGTCTTGAAACTTCACGGGAGCAAGTTTCAGAATATATAAAAAATATTGGGCGATAGAAGTACCAGAGGGGGGCCACCCACCATCCACGAGGGTGGGGGCGCGCCCTACCCCCTAGGCGCGCCCCCCTGCCTCGTGCCCCCCTGGCAGCCCTCTGGTGCCTATCTTCTACTATATGAGGTCTTTCATCGAGGAAAAAATCATAAGCTAGCTCACGGGACGAAACTCCGCCGCCACGAGGCGGAACCTTGGCGGAACCAATCTAGGGCTCCGTCGGAGCTGTTCTGCCAGGGAAACTTCCCTTCGGGAGGGGGAAATCATCACCAACGTCATCACCATCGATCCTCTCATAGGGAGGGGGTCAATCTCCATCAACGTCTTCACCAGCACCATCTCATCTCAAACCCTAGTTCATCTCTTGTATCAAATCTTTGTCCCAAAGCCTCATATTGGTACCTGTGGGTTGCTAGTAGTGTTGATTACTCCTTGTAGTTGATGCTAGTTGGTTTATTCGGTGGAAGATCATATGTTCAGATCCTTTATGCATATTAATACCCCTCTGATTATGAACATGAATATTATTCGTGAGTAGTTACGTTTGTTCCTGAGGACATGGGAGAAGTCTTGCTATAAGTAGTCATGTGAATTTGGTATTCGTTTGATATTTTGATGAGATGTATGTTGTATTTCCTCTAGTGGTGTCATCTGAACGTCAACTACATGACACTTCACCATCGTTTGGGCCTAGGGGAAGACATTGGGGAGTAATAAGTAGATGATGGGTTGCTGGAGTGACAGAAGCTTAAACCCTAGTTTATGAGTTGCTTCGTAAGGGGCTGATTTGGATCCATATGTTTTATGCTATGGTTAGGTTTACCTTAATACTTCTGTTGTAGTTGCGGATGCTTGCAATAGGGGTTAATCATAAGTGGGATTCTTGTCCAAGGAAGGGCAGTACCCAAGCACCGGTTCACCCACATATCAAATTATCAAAGTACCAAACGCGAATCATATGAACGTGATGAAAACTAGCTTGACGATAATTCCCATGTGTCCTCGGGAGCGCTTTGCTTTATATAAGAGTTTATCCAGGCTTGTCCTTTGCTACAAAAAGGATTGGGCCATCTTGTCGCACCTTATTTACTTTTATTACTTGTTACCCGTTACAAATTACCTTATCACAAAACTATCTGCTACCGACAATTTCAGTTCTTGCATAGAATACCTTACTGAAAACTGCTTATCATTTCCTTCCGCTCCTCGTTGGGTTTGACACTCTTACTTATCGAAAGGACTAGGATAGATCCCCTATACTTGTGGGTCATCAGACATGCTAGTAAGCAACATGACTATTATTGCCCACAACTCTTTGTGTTCTACTCGTGCATATAACATATACGCATAGACCTGGCTCGGATGCCACTGTTGGGGAATGCAGTATTTCGAAAAATTTACCTACGATCATGCAAGATCTATCTAGGAGATGCATAGCAACAAGAGGGGAGAGTGTGTCTACGTACCCTCGTAGACCGAAAGAGGAAGTGTTTAGTAACGCGGTTGATGTAGTCGAACGTCTTCGCGATCCAACCGATCAAGTACCGAACGCACAACACCTCCGTGATCTGCACACGTTCAGCTCGGTGACATCCCTCGAACTCTTGATCCAGTTGAGGCCGAGGGAGAATTTCGTCAGCACGATGGCGTGGTGACGGTGGTGATGAAGTTACCGACGTAGGGCTTCGCATAAGCACTACGACAATATGACCGAGGTGTAAAACCGTGGAGGGGGGCACCGCATACGGCTAAAGATCAACTTGTGTGTCTTTGGGGTGCCCCTGCCTCCGTATATAAAGGAGGGAGAGGTAGAGGCAGCCGACCCTAAAGGGGCCCACCAAGGTGTGGAGTCCTACTAGGACTCCCTAGTCCTAGTAGGATTCCACCTCCCACACAGAGTAGGAAAGTGGGAAGGGAGAAGGAGAAGGAAAGTGATAACCCACAAGTATAGGGGATTGCAACAGTTTTCGAGGGTAGAGTATTCAACCCAAATTTATTGATTCGACACAAGGGGAGCCAAAGAACATTCTCAAGTATTAGCAGCTGAGTTGTCAATTCAACCACACCTGGAAACTTAATATCTGCAGCAAAGTATTTAGTAGCAAAGTAATATGATAGTAGTGGTAACGATAGCAAAAGGTAACAGTAGAAAAAGTAGTGTTTTTGGTATTTTTTAGTGATGATAGCAATAGCAACGGAAAAGTAAATAAGCGAAGAACAATATATGGAAAGCTTGTAGGCAATGGATCGGTGATGGAGAATTATGCCGGATGCGGTTTATTATGTAACAGTCATAACCTAGGGTGACACAGAACTAGCTCCAATTCATCAATGTAATGTAGGCATGTATTCCGAATATAGTCATACATGCTTATGGAAAAGAACTTGCATGACATCTTTTGTCCTACCCTCTCGTGGCAGCGGGGTCCTAATGGAAACTAAGGGATATTAAGGCCTCCTTTTAATAGAGTACCGGAACAAAGCATTAGCACATAGTGAATACATGAACTCATCAAACTATGGTCATCACCGGTAAATATCCCGATTATTGTCACTTCGAGGTTAACGGATCATAACACATAATAGGTGACTATAGACTTGCAAGATAGGATCAAGAAGTCTCATATATTGATGAAAACATAATAGGTTCAGATATGAAATCATGGCACTCGGACCCTAGTGACAAGATTTAAGCATAGCAAAGTCATATCAACATCAATCTTAGAACATAGTGGATACTAGGGATCAAACCCTAACAAAACTAACTCGATTACATGATAAATCTCATCCAACCCATCACCGTCCAGCAAGCCCACGATGGAATTACTCACGCACGGCGGTGAGCATCATGAAATTGGTGATGGAGGATGGTTGATGATGACGATGACGACGGATTCCCCTCTCCGGAGCCCTGAACGGACTCCAGATCAGCCCTCCCGAGAGGTTTTAGGGCTTGGCGGCGGCTCCGTATCGTAAAACGTGATGAATCCTTCTCTCTCATTTTTTCTCCCCGAAACCAAATATATAGAGTTGGAGTTGAGGTCGGAGGAGCTCCAGGGGGCCCACGAGGTAGGGGGCGCGCCCTAGGGGGGCAAGCGCGCCCCACCCTCGTGGCTAGGGTGTGGGCCCCCTGGTCTTCATCTTTTGCAAGGATTTTTTATTATTTCCAAAAAGATGTTCCGTGAAGTTTCATGTCATTCCGTGAACTTTTATTTCTGCACATAAATAGCACCATGCAATTCTGCTGAAAATAGCGTCAGTCCGGGTTAGTTCCATTCAAATCATGCAAGTTAGAGTCCAAAACAAGGGCAAAAGTGTTTGGAAAAGTAGATACGACGGAGACGTATCAGAAAGTGGGGCCCGACCCCCTTCTCCTAGTCCTAATCGGCCTCCTACCCAAGGGGGGGGGGCACCAGCCCCTTGTGGGCTGGTGTTCTTCCCTCTTATGTCCCATAAGGCCCATAACTTCTCCCGGGGTTCCGGTAACCTTTGAGTACTCCGGAAAAATGCCCAAACCACTCGGAACCATTTTGATGTCCAAATGCAACCTTCCAATATATGAATCTTTACCTCTCGACCATTTCAAGACTCCTCGTCATGTCCGTGATCTCATCTGGGACTCCAAACAAACTTCAGTACATCAAATCACATAACTCATAATACAAATTGTCATCGAACGTTAAGCGTGCGGACCCTACGAGTTCAACAACTATGTAGACATGGCCGAGACACATCTCCAGTCAATAACCAATAGCGGAACCTGGATGCTCCTATTGGTTCCTACATATTCTACGAAGATCTTTATTGGTCAAACCGCATAACAACATACGTTGTTCCCTTTGTCATCGGTATGTTACTTGCCCGAGATTCGATCATCGGTATCATCATACCTAGTTCAATCTCGTTACCGGCAAGTCTCTTTACTCGTTCTATAATGTATCATCCCGTGACTAACTCATTAGTCACATTGCTTGCAAGGCTCATAGTGATGTGCTTTATCGAGAGGGCCCAGAGATACCTCTCCGATACACAGAGTGAGAAATCCTAATCTCAATCTATGCCAACTCAACAAACACCATCAGAGACACCTGTAGAGCATCTTTATAATTGATAACCCACAATTATAGGGGATTGCAACAGTTTTTGAGGGTAGAGTATTCAACCCAAATTTATTGATTCGACACAAGGGGAGCCAAAGAATACTCTCAAGTATTAGCAGTTGAGTTGTCAATTCAACCACACCTGGAAACTTAATATCTGCAGCAAAGTATTTAGTAGCAAAGTAATATGATAGTAGTGGTAACGATAGCAAAAGGTAACAGTAGAAAAAGTAGTGTTTTTGGTATTTTTAGTGATGATAGCAATAGCAACGGAAAAGTAAATAAGCGAAGAACAATATATGGAAAGCTTGTAGGCAATGGATCGGTGATGGAGAATTATGCCGGATGCGGTTCATTATGTAACAGTCATAACCTAGGGTGACACAGAACTAGCTCCAATTCATCAATGTAATGTAGGCATGTATTCCGAATATAGTCATACATGCTTATGGAAAAGAACTTGCATGACATCTTTTGTCCTACCCTCTCGTGGCAGCGGGGTCCTAATGGAAACTAAGGGATATTAAGGCCTCCTTTTAATAGAGTACCGGAACAAAGCATTAGCACATAGTGAATACATGAACTCATCAAACTATGGTCATCACCGGTAAATATCCCGATTATTGTCACTTCGAGGTTAACGGATCATAACACATAATAGGTGACTATAGACTTGCAAGATAGGATCAAGAAGTCTCATATATTGATGAAAACATAATAGGTTCAGATATGAAATCATGGCACTCGGACCCTAGTGACAAGATTTAAGCATAGCAAAGTCATATCAACATCAATCTTAGAACATAGTGGATACTAGGGATCAAACCCTAACAAAACTAACTCGATTACATGATAAATCTCATCCAACCCATCACCGTCCAGCAAGCCCACGATGGAATTACTCACGCACGGCGGTGAGCATCATGAAATTGGTGATGGAGGATGGTTGATGATGATGATGACGACGGAATTCCCCTCTCCGGAGCCCTGAACGGACTCCAGATCAGCCCTCCCGAGAGGTTTTAGGGCTTGGCGGCGGCTCCGTATCGTAAAACGTGATGAATCCTTCTCTCTCATTTTTTTCTCCCGAAACCAAATATATAGAGTTGGAGTTGAGGTCGGAGGAGCTCCAGGGGGCCCACGAGGTAGGGGGCGCCCGGGGGCAGCGCCCCACCCTCGTGGCTAGGGTGTGGGCCCCTTGGTCTTCATCTTTTGCAAGGATTTTTTATTATTTCCAAAAAGATGTTCCGTGAAGTTTCATGTCATTCCGAGAACTTTTATTTCTGCACATAAATAGCACCATGGCAATTCTGCTGAAAATAGCGTCAGTCCGGGTTAGTTCCATTCAAATCATGCAAGTTAGAGTCCAAAACAAGGGCAAAAGTGTTTGGAAAAGTAGATACGACGGAGACGTATCAGAAAGTGGGGCCCGACCCCCTTCTCCTAGTCCTAATCGGCCTCCTACCCAAGGGGGGGGCACCAGCCCCTTGTGGGCTGGTGTTCTTCCCTCTTATGTCCCATAAGGCCCATAACTTCTCCCGGGGGTTCCGGTAACCTTTGAGTACTCCGGAAAAATGCCCAAACCACTCGGAACCATTTTGATGTCCAAATGCAACCTTCCAATATATGAATCTTTACCTCTCGACCATTTCAAGACTCCTCGTCATGTCCGTGATCTCATCTGGGACTCCAAACAAACTTCAGTACATCAAATCACATAACTCATAATACAAATTGTCATCGAACGTTAAGCGTGCGGACCCTACGAGTTCAACAACTATGTAGACATGGCCGAGACACATCTCCAGTCAATAACCAATAGCGGAACCTGGATGCTCCTATTGGTTCCTACATATTCTACGAAGATCTTTATTGGTCAAACCGCATAACAACATACGTTGTTCCCTTTGTCATCGGTATGTTACTTGCCCGAGATTCGATCATCGGTATCATCATACCTAGTTCAATCTCGTTACCGGCAAGTCTCTTTACTCGTTCTATAATGTATCATCCCGTGACTAACTCATTAGTCACATTGCTTGCAAGGCTCATAGTGATGTGCTTTATCGAGAGGGCCCAGAGATACCTCTCCGATACACAGAGTGAGAAATCCTAATCTCAATCTATGCCAACTCAACAAACACCATCAGAGACACCTGTAGAGCATCTTTATAATTGATAACCCACAATTATAGGGGATTGCAACAGTTTTTGAGGGTAGAGTATTCAACCCAAATTTATTGATTCGACACAAGGGGAGCCAAAGAATACTCTCAAGTATTAGCAGTTGAGTTGTCAATTCAACCACACCTGGAAACTTAATATCTGCAGCAAAGTATTTAGTAGCAAAGTAATATGATAGTAGTGGTAACGATAGCAAAAGGTAACAGTAGAAAAAGTAGTGTTTTTGGTATTTTTTAGTGATGATAGCAATAGCAACGGAAAAGTAAATAAGCGAAGAACAATATATGGAAAGCTTGTAGGCAATGGATCGGTGATGGAGAATTATGCCGGATGCGGTTCATTATGTAACAGTCATAACCTAGGGTGACACAGAACTAGCTCCAATTCATCAATGTAATGTAGGCATGTATTCCGAATATAGTCATACATGCTTATGGAAAAGAACTTGCATGACATCTTTTGTCCTACCCTCTCGTGGCAGCGGGGTCCTAATGGAAACTAAGGGATATTAAGGCCTCCTTTTAATAGAGTACCGGAACAAAGCATTAGCACATAGTGAATACATGAACTCATCAAACTATGGTCATCACCGGTAAATATCCCGATTATTGTCACTTCGAGGTTAACGGATCATAACACATAATAGGTGACTATAGACTTGCAAGATAGGATCAAGAACTCTCATATATTGATGAAAACATAATAGGTTCAGATATGAAATCATGGCACTCGGACCCTAGTGACAAGATTTAAGCATAGCAAAGTCATATCAACATCAATCTTAGAACATAGTGGATACTAGGGATCAAACCCTAACAAAACTAACTCGATTACATGATAAATCTCATCCAACCCATCACCGTCCAGCAAGCCCACGATGGAATTACTCACGCACGGCGGTGAGCATCATGAAATTGGTGATGGAGGATGGTTGATGATGATGATGACGACGAATTCCCCTCTCCGGAGCCCTGAACGGACTCTAGATCAGCCCTCCCGAGAGGTTTTAGGGCTTGGCGGCGGCTCCGTATCGTAAAACATGATGAATCCTTCTCACTCATTTTTTTCTCCCCGAAACCAAATATATAGAGTTGGAGTTGAGGTCGGAGGAGCTCCAGGGGGCCCACGAGGTAGGGGGGCGCGCCCCACCCTCGTGGCTAGGGTGTGGGCCCCTTGGTCTTCATCTTTTGCAAGGATTTTTTATTATTTCCAAAAAGATGTTCCGTGAAGTTTCATGTCATTCCGAGAACTTTTATTTCTGCACATAAATAGCACCATGGCAATTCTGCTGAAAATAGCGTCAGTCCGGGTTAGTTCCATTCAAATCATGCAAGTTAGAGTCCAAAACAAGGGCAAAAGTGTTTGGAAAAGTAGATACGACGGAGACGTATCAGAAAGTGGGGCCCGACCCCCTTCTCCTAGTCCTAATCGGCCTCCTACCCAAGGGGGGGGCACCAGCCCCTTGTGGGCTGGTGTTCTTCCCTCTTATGTCCCATAAGGCCCATAACTTCTCCCGGGGGTTCCGGTAACCTTTGAGTACTCCGGAAAAATGCCCAAACCACTCGGAACCATTTTGATGTCCAAATGCAACCTTCCAATATATGAATCTTTACCTCTCGACCATTTCAAGACTCCTCGTCATGTCCGTGATCTCATCTGGGACTCCAAACAAACTTCAGTACATCAAATCACATAACTCATAATACAAATTGTCATCGAACGTTAAGCGTGCGGACCCTACGAGTTCAACAACTATGTAGACATGGCCGAGACACATCTCCAGTCAATAACCAATAGCGGAACCTGGATGCTCCTATTGGTTCCTACATATTCTACGAAGATCTTTATTGGTCAAACCGCATAACACCATACGTTGTTCCCTTTGTCATCGGTATGTTACTTGCCCGAGATTCGATCATCGGTATCATCATACCTAGTTCAATCTCGTTACCGGCAAGTCTCTTTACTCGTTCTATAATGTATCATCCCGTGACTAACTCATTAGTCACATTGCTTGCAAGGCTCATAGTGATGTGCTTTATCGAGAGGGCCCAGAGATACCTCTCCGATACACAGAGTGAGAAATCCTAATCTCAATCTATGCCAACTCAACAAACACCATCAGAGACACCTGTAGAGCATCTTTATAATTGATAACCCACAATTATAGGGGATTGCAACAGTTTTTGAGGTAGAGTATTCAACCCAAATTTATTGATTCGACACAAGGGGAGCCAAAGAATACTCTCAAGTATTAGCAGTTGAGTTGTCAATTCAACCACACCTGGAAACTTAATATCTGCAGCAAAGTATTTAGTAGCAAAGTAATATGATAGTAGTGGTAACGATAGCAAAAGGTAACAGTAGAAAAAGTAGTGTTTTTGGTATTTTTTAGTGATGATAGCAATAGCAACGGAAAAGTAAATAAGCGAAGAACAATATATGGAAAGCTTGTAGGCAATGGATCGGTGATGGAGAATTATGCCGGATGCGGTTCATTATGTAACAGTCATAACCTAGGGTGACACAGAACTAGCTCCAATTCATCAATGTAATGTAGGCATGTATTCCGAATATAGTCATACATGCTTATGGAAAAGAACTTGCATGACATCTTTTGTCCTACCCTCTCGTGGCAGCGGGGTCCTAATGGAAACTAAGGGATATTAAGGCCTCCTTTTAATAGAGTACCGGAACAAAGCATTAGCACATAGTGAATACATGAACTCATCAAACTATGGTCATCACCGGTAAATATCCCGATTATTGTCACTTCGAGGTTAACGGATCATAACACATAATAGGTGACTATAGACTTGCAAGATAGGATCAAGAACTCTCATATATTGATGAAAACATAATAGGTTCAGATATGAAATCATGGCACTCGGACCCTAGTGACAAGATTTAAGCATAGCAAAGTCATATCAACATCAATCTTAGAACATAGTGGATACTAGGGATCAAACCCTAACAAAACTAACTCGATTACATGATAAATCTCATCCAACCCATCACCGTCCAGCAAGCCCACGATGGAATTACTCACGCACGGCGGTGAGCATCATGAAATTGGTGATGGAGGATGGTTGATGATGATGATGACGACGAATTCCCCTCTCCGGAGCCCTGAACGGACTCCAGATCAGCCCTCCCGAGAGGTTTTAGGGCTTGGCGGCGGCTCCGTATCGTAAAACATGATGAATCCTTCTCACTCATTTTTTTCTCCCCGAAACCAAATATATAGAGTTGGAGTTGAGGTCGGAGGAGCTCCAGGGGGCCCACGAGGTAGGGGGCGCGCCCCACCCTCGTGGCTAGGGTGTGGGCCCCTTGGTCTTCATCTTTTGCAAGGATTTTTTATTATTTCCAAAAAGATGTTCCGTGAAGTTTCATGTCATTCCGAGAACTTTTATTTCTGCACATAAATAGCACCATGGCAATTCTGCTGAAAATAGCGTCAGTCCGGGTTAGTTCCATTCAAATCATGCAAGTTAGAGTCCAAAACAAGGGCAAAAGTGTTTGGAAAAGTAGATACGACGGAGACGTATCAGAAAGTGGGGCCCGACCCCCTTCTCCTAGTCCTAATCGGCCTCCTACCCAAGGGGGGGGCACTAGCCCCTTGTGGGCTGGTGTTCTTCCCTCTTATGTCCCATAAGGCCCATAACTTCTCCCGGGGTTCCGGTAACCTTTGAGTACTCCGGAAAAATGCCCAAACCACTCGGAACCATTTTGATGTCCAAATGCAACCTTCCAATATATGAATCTTTACCTCTCGACCATTTCAAGACTCCTCGTCATGTCCGTGATCTCATCTGGGACTCCAAACAAACTTCGGTACATCAAATCACATAACTCATAATACAAATTGTCATCGAACGTTAAGCGTGCGGACCCTACGAGTTCAACAACTATGTAGACATGGCCGAGACACATCTCCAGTCAATAACCAATAGCGGAACCTGGATGCTCCTATTGGTTCCTACATATTCTACGAAGATCTTTATTGGTCAAACCGCATAACAACATACGTTGTTCCCTTTGTCATCGGTATGTTACTTGCCCGAGATTCGATCATCGGTATCATCATACCTAGTTCAATCTCGTTACCGGCAAGTCTCTTTACTCGTTCTATAATGTATCATCCCGTGACTAACTCATTAGTCACATTGCTTGCAAGGCTCATAGTGATGTGCTTTACCGAGAGGGCCCAGAGATACCTCTCCGATACACAGAGTGAGAAATCCTAATCTCGATCTATGCCAACTCAACAAACACCATCAGAGACACCTGTAGAGCATCTTTATAATTGATAACCCATAATTATAGGGGATTGCAACAGTTTTCGAGGGTAGAGTATTCAACCCAAATTTATTGATTCGACACAAGGGGAGCCAAAGAATACTCTCAAGTATTAGCAGTTGAGTTGTCAATTCAACCACACCTGGAAACTTAATATCTGCAGCAAAGTATTTAGTAGCAAAGTAATATGATAGTAGTGGTAACGATAGCAAAAGGTAACAGTACAAAAAGTAGTGTTTTGGTATTTTTTAGTGATGATAGCAATAGCAACGGAAAAGTAAATAAGCGAAGAACAATATATGGAAAGCTTGTAGGCAATGGATCGGTGATGGAGAATTATGCCGGATGCGGTTCATTATGTAACAGTCATAACCTAGGGTGACACAGAACTAGCTCCAATTCATCAATGTAATGTAGGCATGTATTCCGAATATAGTCATACATGCTTATGGAAAAGAACTTGCATGACATCTTTTGTCTTACCCTCTCGTGGCAGCGGGGTCCTAATGGAAACTAAGGGATATTAAGGCCTCCTTTTAATAGAGTACCGGAACAAAGCATTAGCACATAGTGAATACATGAACTCCTCAAACTATGGTCATCACCGGTAAATATCCCGATTATTGTCACTTCGAGGTTAACGGATCATAACACATAATAGGTGACTATAGACTTGCAAGATAGGATCAAGAACTCTCATATATTGATGAAAACATAATAGGTTCAGATATGAAATCATGGCACTCGGGCCCTAGTGACAAGCATTAAGCATAGCAAAGTCATATCAACATCAATCTTAGAACATAGTGGATACTAGGGATCAAACCCTAACAAAACTAACTCGATTACATGATAAATCTCATCCAACCCATTACCGTCCAGCAAGCCCACGATGGAATTACTCACGCACGGCGGTGAGCATCATGAAATTGGTGATGGAGGATGGTTGATGATGATGATGACGACGAATTCCCCTCTCCGGAGCCCTGAACGGACTCCAGATCAGCCCTCCCGAGAGGTTTTAGGGCTTGGCGGCGGCTCCGTATCGTAAAACATGATGAATCCTTCTCTCTCATTTTTTCTCCCCGAAACCAAATATATAGAGTTGGAGTTGAGGTCGGAGGAGCTCCAGGGGGCCCACGAGGTAGGGGGCGCGCCCTAGGGGGGCAAGCGCGCCCCACCCTCGTGGCTAGGGTGTGGGCCCCCTGGTCTTCATCTTTTGCAAGGATTTTTTATTATTTCCAAAAAGATGTTCCGTGAAGTTTCATGTCATTCCGAGAACTTTTATTTCTGCACATAAATAGCACCATGGCAATTCTGCTGAAAATAGCGTCAGTCCGGGTTAGTTCCATTCAAATCATGCAAGTTAGAGTCCAAAACAAGGGCAAAAGTGTTTGGAAAAGTAGATACGACGGAGACGTATCAGAAAGTGGGGCCCGACCCCCTTATCCTAGTCCTAATCGGCCTCCTACCCAAGGGGGGGGGCACTAGCCCCTTGTGGGCTGGTGTTCTTCCCTCTTATGTCCCATAAGGCCCATAACTTCTCCCGGGGGTTCCGGTAACCTTTGAGTACTCCGGAAAAATGCCCAAACCACTCGGAACCATTTTGATGTCCAAATGCAACCTTCCAATATATGAATCTTTACCTCTCGACCATTTCAAGACTCCTCGTCATGTCCGTGATCTCATCTGGGACTCCAAACAAACTTCGGTACATCAAATCACATAACTCATAATACGAATTGTCATCGAACGTTAAGCGTGCGGACCCTACGAGTTCAACAACTATGTAGACATGGCCGAGACACATCTCCAGTCAATAACCAATAGCGGAACCTGGATGCTCCTATTGGTTCCTACATATTCTACGAAGATCTTTATTGGTCAAACCGCATAACAACATACGTTGTTCCCTTTGTCATCGGTATGTTACTTGCCCGAGATTCGATCATCGGTATCATCATACCTAGTTCAATCTCGTTACTGGCAAGTCTCTTTACTCGTTCTATAATGTATCATCCCGTGACTAACTCATTAGTCACATTGCTTGCAAGGCTCATAGTGATGTGCTTTACCGAGAGGGCCCAGAGATACCTCTCCGATACACAGAGTGAGAAATCCTAATCTCGATCTATGCCAACTCAACAAACACCATCAGAGACACCTGTAGAGCATCTTTATAATTGATAACCCATAATTATAGGGGATTGCAACAGTTTTCGAGGGTAGAGTATTCAACCCAAATTTATTGATTCGACACAAGGGGAGCCAAAGAATACTCTCAAGTATTAGCAGTTGAGTTGTCAATTCAACCACACCTGGAAACTTAATATCTGCAGCAAAGTATTTAGTAGCAAAGTAATATGATAGTAGTGGTAACGATAGCAAAGGTAACAGTACAAAAGTAGTGTTTTGGTATTTTTAGTGATGATAGCAATAGCAACGGAAAAGTAAATAAGCGAAGAACAATATATGGAAAGGTCGTAGGCAATGGATCGGTGATGGAGAATTATGCCGGATGCGGTTCATTATGTAACAGTCATAACCTAGGGTGACACAGAACTAGCTCCAATTCATCAATGTAATGTAGGCATGTATTCCGAATATAGTCATACATGCTTATGGAAAAGAACTTGCATGGCATCTTTTGTCCTACCCTCCGTGGCAGCGGGGTCCTTATGGAAACTAAGGGATATTAAGGCCACCTTTTAATAGAGTACCGGAAGAAAGCATTAACACATAGTGAATACATGAACTCCTCAAACTACGGTCACCACAGGTAAGTATCCCGATTATTGTCACTTCGGGGTTAACGGATCATAACACATAATAGGTGACTATAGACTTGCAAGATAGGATCAAGAACTCTCATATATTGATGAAAACATAATAGGTTCAGATCTGAAATCATGGCACTCAGGCCCTACTGACAAGCATTAAGCATAGCAAAGTCATAGCAACATCAATCTCAGAACATAGTGGATACTAGGGATCAAACCCTAACAAAACTAACTCGATTACATGATAGATCCCATCCAACCCATCACCGTCCAGCAAGCCTACGATGGAAATACTCATGCACGGCGGTGAGCATCATGAAATTGGTGATGGAGGATGGTTGATGATGGCGATGGCGACGGATTCCCCTCTCCGGAGCCCCGAACGGACTCCAGATCAGCCCTCCCGAGAGGTTTTAGGGCTTGGCGGCGGCTCCGTATCGTAAAACGCGATGAATCTTCTTCCTCTGATTTTTTCTCCCCGAAACCAAATATATAGAGTTGGAGTTGAGGTCGGAGGAGCTCCAGGGGGCCCACGAGGTAGGGGGCGCGCCCTAGGGGGGCAAGCGCACCCCCACCCTCGTGGCTAGGGTGTGGGCCCCCTGGCCTTCATCTTTTGCAGGGATTTTTTATTATTTCCAAAAAGATGTTCCGTGAAGTTTCATGTCATTCCGAGAACTTTTGTTTCTGCACATAAATAGCACCATGGCAATTCTGCTGAAAACAGCGTCAGTCCGGGTTAGTTCCATTCAAATCATGCAAGTTAGAGTCCAAAACAAGGGCAAAAGTGTTTGGAAAAGTAGATACGACGGAGACGTATCAGAAAGTGGGGCCCGACCCCCTTCTCCTAGTCCTAATCGGCCTCCTACCCAAGGGGGGGGGGCACCAGCCCCTTGTGGGCTGGTGTTCTTCCCTCTTATGTCCCATAAGGCCCATAACTTTTCCCGGGGGTTCCGGTAACCTCCGAGTACTCCGAAAAAATGCCCAAACCACTCGGAACCATTTTGATGTCCAAATGCAACCTTCCAATATATGAATCTTTACCTCTCGACCATTTCAAGACTCCTCGTCATGTCCGTGATCTCATCTGGGACTCCAAACAAACTTCGGTACATCAAATCACATAACTCATAATACAAATTGTCATCGAACGTTAAGCGTGCGGACCCTACGAGTTCAACAACTATGTAGACATGGCCGAGACACATCTCCAGTCAATAACCAATAGCGGAACCTGGATGCTCCTATTGGTTCCTACATATTCTACGAAGATCTTTATTGGTCAAACCGCATAACAACATACGTTGTTCCCTTTGTCATCGGTATGTTACTTGCCCGAGATTCGATCATCGGTATCATCATACCTAGTTCAATCTCGTTACCGGCAAGTCTCTTTACTCGTTCTATAATGTATCATCCCGTGACTAACTCATTAGTCACATTGCTTGCAAGGCTCATAGTGATGTGCTTTACCGAGAGGGCCCAGAGATACCTCTCCGATACACAGAGTGAGAAATCCTAATCTCGATCTATGCCAACTCAACAAACACCATCAGAGACACCTGTAGAGCATCTTTATAATTGATAACCCATAATTATAGGGGATTGCAACAGTTTTCGAGGGTAGAGTATTCAACCCAAATTTATTGATTCGACACAAGGGGAGCCAAAGAATACTCTCAAGTATTAGCAGTTGAGTTGTCAATTCAACCACACCTGGAAACTTAATATCTGCAGCAAAGTATTTAGTAGCAAAGTAATATGATAGTAGTGGTAACGATAGCAAAAGGTAACAGTACAAAAAGTAGTGTTTTGGTATTTTTTAGTGATGATAGCAATAGCAACGGAAAAGTAAATAAGCGAAGAACAATATATGGAAAGCTTGTAGGCAATGGATCGGTGATGGAGAATTATGCCGGATGCGGTTCATTATGTAACAGTCATAACCTAGGGTGACACAGAACTAGCTCCAATTCATCAATGTAATGTAGGCATGTATTCCGAATATAGTCATACATGCTTATGGAAAAGAACTTGCATGACATCTTTTGTCTTACCCTCTCGTGGCAGCGGGGTCCTAATGGAAACTAAGGGATATTAAGGCCTCCTTTTAATAGAGTACCGGAACAAAGCATTAGCACATAGTGAATACATGAACTCCTCAAACTATGGTCATCACCGGTAAATATCCCGATTATTGTCACTTCGAGGTTAACAGATCATAACACATAATAGGTGACTATAGACTTGCAAGATAGGATCAAGAACTCTCATATATTGATGAAAACATAATAGGTTCAGATATGAAATCATGGCACTCGGGCCCTAGTGACAAGCATTAAGCATAGCAAAGTCATATCAACATCAATCTTAGAACATAGTGGATACTAGGGATCAAACCCTAACAAAACTAACTCGATTACATGATAAATCTCATCCAACCCATCACCGTCCAGCAAGCCCATGATGGAATTACTCACACACGGCGGTGAGCATCATGAAATTGGTGATGGAGGATGGTTGATGATGACGATGGCGACGGATTCCCCTCTCCGGAGCCCTGAACGGACTCCAGATCAGCCCTCCCGAGAGGTTTTAGGGCTTGGCGGCGGCTCCGTATCGTAAAACGCGATGAATCCTTCTCTCTCATTTTTTCTCCCCGAAACCAAATATATAGAGTTGGAGTTGAGGTCGGAGGAGCTCCAGGGGGCCCACGAGGTAGGGGGCGCGCCCTAGGGGGGCAAGCGCACCCCACCCTCGTGGCTAGGGTGTGGGCCCCCTGGTCTTCATCTTTTGCAAGGATTTTTTATTATTTCCAAAAAGATGTTCCGTGAAGTTTCATGTCATTCCGAGAACTTTTGTTTCTGCACATAAATAGCACCATGGCAATTCTGTTGAAAACAGCATCAGTCCGGGTTAGTTCCATTCAAATCATGCAAGTTAGAGTCCAAAACAAGGGCAAAAGTGTTTGGAAAAGTAGATACGACGGAGACGTATCAGAAAGTGGGGCCCGACCCCCTTCTCCTAGTCCTAATCGGCCTCCTACCCAAGGGGGGGGGCACCAGCCCCTTGTGGGCTGGTGTTCTTCCCTCTTATGTCCCATAAGGCCCATAACTTTTCCCGGGGGTTCCGGTAACCTCCGAGTACTCCGAAAAAATGCCCAAACCACTCGGAACCATTTTGATGTCCAAATGCAACCTTCCAATATATGAATCTTTACCTCTCGACCATTTCAAGACTCCTCGTCATGTCCGTGATCTCATCTGGGACTCCAAACAAACTTCGGTACATCAAATCACATAACTCATAATACAAATTGTCATCGAACGTTAAGCGTGCGGACCCTACGAGTTCAACAACTATGTAGACATGGCCGAGACACATCTCCAGTCAATAACCAATAGCGGAACCTGGATGCTCCTATTGGTTCCTACATATTCTACGAAGATCTTTATTGGTCAAACCGCATAACAACATACGTTGTTCCCTTTGTCATCGGTATGTTACTTGCCCGAGATTCGATCATCGGTATCATCATACCTAGTTCAATCTCGTTACCGGCAAGTCTCTTTACTCGTTCTATAATGTATCATCCCGTGACTAACTCATTAGTCACATTGCTTGCAAGGCTCATAGTGATGTGCTTTACCGAGAGGGCCCAGAGATACCTCTCCGATACACAGAGTGAGAAATCCTAATCTCGATCTATGCCAACTCAACAAACACCATCAGAGACACCTGTAGAGCATCTTTATAATTGATAACCCATAATTATAGGGGATTGCAACAGTTTTCGAGGGTAGAGTATTCAACCCAAATTTATTGATTCGACACAAGGGGAGCCAAAGAATACTCTCAAGTATTAGCAGTTGAGTTGTCAATTCAACCACACCTGGAAACTTAATATCTGCAGCAAAGTATTTAGTAGCAAAGTAATATGATAGTAGTGGTAACGATAGCAAAAGGTAACAGTACAAAAAGTAGTGTTTTGGTATTTTTTAGTGATGATAGCAATAGCAACGGAAAAGTAAATAAGCGAAGAACAATATATGGAAAGCTTGTAGGCAATGGATCGGTGATGGAGAATTATGCCGGATGCGGTTCATTATGTAACAGTCATAACCTAGGGTGACACAGAACTAGCTCCAATTCATCAATGTAATGTAGGCATGTATTCCGAATATAGTCATACATGCTTATGGAAAAGAACTTGCATGACATCTTTTGTCTTACCCTCTCGTGGCAGCGGGGTCCTAATGGAAACTAAGGGATATTAAGGCCTCCTTTTAATAGAGTACCGGAACAAAGCATTAGCACATAGTGAATACATGAACTCCTCAAACTATGGTCATCACCGGTAAATATCCCGATTATTGTCACTTCGAGGTTAACAGATCATAACACATAATAGGTGACTATAGACTTGCAAGATAGGATCAAGAACTCTCATATATTGATGAAAACATAATAGGTTCAGATATGAAATCATGGCACTCGGGCCCTAGTGACAAGCATTAAGCATAGCAAAGTCATATCAACATCAATCTTAGAACATAGTGGATACTAGGGATCAAACCCTAACAAAACTAACTCGATTACATGATAAATCTCATCCAACCCATCACCGTCCAGCAAGCCCATGATGGAATTACTCACACACGGCGGTGAGCATCATGAAATTGGTGATGGAGGATGGTTGATGATGACGATGGCGACGGATTCCCCTCTCCGGAGCCCTGAACGGACTCCAGATCAGCCCTCCCGAGAGGTTTTAGGGCTTGGCGGCGGCTCCGTATCGTAAAACGCGATGAATCCTTCTCTCTCATTTTTTCTCCCCGAAACCAAATATATAGAGTTGGAGTTGAGGTCGGAGGAGCTCCAGGGGGCCCACGAGGTAGGGGGCGCGCCCTAGGGGGGCAAGCGCACCCCACCCTCGTGGCTAGGGTGTGGGCCCCCTGGTCTTCATCTTTTGCAAGGATTTTTTATTATTTCCAAAAAGATGTTCCGTGAAGTTTCATGTCATTCCGAGAACTTTTGTTTCTGCACATAAATAGCACCATGGCAATTCTGTTGAAAACAGCATCAGTCCGGGTTAGTTCCATTCAAATCATGCAAGTTAGAGTCCAAAACAAGGGCAAAAGTGTTTGGAAAAGTAGATACGACGGAGACGTATCAGAAAGTGGGGCCCGACCCCCTTCTCCTAGTCCTAATCGGCCTCCTGCCCAAGGGGGGGGCACCAGCCCCTTGTGGGCTGGTGTTCTTCCCTCTTATGTCCCATAAGGCCCATAACTTTTCCCGGGGGTTCCGGTAACCTCCGAGTACTCCGAAAAAATGCCCAAATCACTCGGAACCATTTTGATGTCCAAATGCAACCTTCCAATATATGAATCTTTACCTCTCAACCATTCCAAGACTCCTCGTCATGTCCATGATCTCATCCGGGAATCCAAACAAACTTTGGTACATCAAATCACATAACTCATAATACAAATTATCATCGAACGTTAAGCGTGCGGACCCTACAAGTTCAAGAACTATGTAGACATGGCCGAGACACATCTCCAGTCAATAACCAATAGCGGAACCTGGATGCTCCTATTGGTTCCTACATATTCTACGAAGATCTTTATCGGTCAAACCGCATAACAACATACGTTGTTCCCTTTGTCATCGGTATGTTACTTGCCCAAGATTCGATCGTCGGTATCATCATACCTAGTTCAATCTCGTTACCGGCAAGTCTCTTTACTCGTTCCATAATGTATCATCCTGTGACTAACTCATTAGTCACATTGCTTGCAAGGCTCATAGTGATGTGCATTACCGAGAGGGCCCAGAGATACCTCTCCGATACACGGAGTGAGAAATCCTAATCTCGATCTATGCCAACTCAACAAACACCATCAGAGACACCTGTAGAGCACCTTTATAATTGATAACCCACAAGTATAGGGGATTGCAACAGTTTTTGAGGGTAGAGTATTCAACCCAAATTTATTGATTCGACACAAGGGGAGCCAAAGCATACTCTCAAGTATTAGCAGTTGAGTTGTCAATTCAACCACACCTGGAAACTTAATATCTGCAGCAAAGTATTTAGTAGCAAAGTAATATGATAATAATGGTAACAGTAGCAAAAGGTAATGGTAGCAAAAGTAGTGTTTTTGGTATTTTGTAGTGATGATAGCAATAGCAATGGAAAAGTAAATAAGCGAAGAACAATATATGGAAAGCTCGTAGGCAATGGGTCGGTGATGGAGAATTATGCCGGATGCGGTTCATCATATAACAGTCATAACCTAGGGTGACACAGAACTAGCTCCAATTCATCAATGTAATGTAGGCATGTATTCCGAATATAGTCATACGTGCTTATGGAAAAGAACTTGCATGGCATATTTTGTCCTACCCTCCCATGGCAGTGGGGTCCTAATGGAAACTAAGGGATATTAAGGCCTCCTTTTAATAGAGTACCGGAACAAAGCATTAGCACATAGTGAATACATGAACTCCTCAAACTATGGTCATCACCGATAAGTATCCCGATTATTGTCACTTCGGGGTTAACGGATCATAACACATAATAGGTGACTATAGACTTACAAGATAGGATCAAGAACTCTCATATATTGATGAAAACATAATAGGTTCATATCTGAAATCATGGCACTCGGGCCCTAGTGACAAGCATTAAGCATAGCAAAGTCATAACAACATCAATCTCAGAACATAGTGGATACTAGGGATCAAACACTAACAAAACTAACTCGATTACATGATAAATCTCATCCAACCCTTCACTGTCCAGCAAGCCTACGATGGAATTACTCACACACGATGGTGAGCATCATGAAATTGGTGATGGAGGATGGTTGATGATGACGATGACGACGGATTCCCCTCTCCGGAGCCCCGAATGGACTCCAGATTAGAACCTCCCGAGAGGTTTTAAGGCTTGGCGGCGGCTGTGTATCGTAAAACGCGATGAATCCTTCTCTCTGATTTTTTCTCTCCGAAACCAAATATATAGAGTTGGAGTTGAGGTCGGAGGAGCTCCAGGGGGGCCATGAGGTAGGGGGCGCGCCCTAGGGGGGTAGGCGCGCCCCCACCCTCGTGGCTAGGGTGTGGGCCCCCTGGTCTTCATCTTTTGCAAGGATTTTTTATTATTTCTGCAAAGATGTTCCGTGAAGTTTCAGGTCATTCCGAGAACTTTTGTTTCTGCACATAAATAACACCATGGCAATTCTGCTGAAAACAACGTCAGTCCGGGTTAGTTCCGTTCAAATCATGCAAGTTAGAGTCCAAAACAACGGCAAAAGTGTTTGGAAAAGTAGATACGACGAAGACGTATCAACTCCCCCAAGCTTAAACCTTTGCTTGTCCTCAAGCAATTTAGTTGACAAACTGAAAGTGATAAAGAAAAACTTTTACAAACTCTGTTTGCTCTTGTTGTTGTAAATATGTAAAGCCAGCATTCAAGTATTCAGCAGAGATTATGAACTAACCACATTCACAATAACGCATAGGTCTCATGTTTACTCATATCAATGGCATAATCAACTAGCGAGCTATAATAATAAATCTCGGATGACAACACTTTCTCAAAATAATCATAATATGATATAACAAGATGGTATCTCGCTAGCCCTTTCTGAGACCGCAAAACATAAATGCAGAGCACCTTTAAAGATCAAGGACTGACTAGACATTGTAATTCATGGTAAAAGAGATCCAGTCAAGTCATACTCAATGTAAACTAATAGTAATGAATGCAAATGACAGCGGTGCTCTCCAACTGGTGCTTTTTAATAAGAGGGGGATGACTCAACATGAAATTAAATAGATAGGCCCTTCACAGAGGGAAGCAGGGATTTGTAGAGGTGTCAGAGCTCGGTTTTGAAATAGAGGTGAATAATATTTTGAGTGGTATACTTTCATTGTCAACATAACAACCAAGAGATGGCAATATCTTCCATGCTACACACGTTATAGGCGGCTCCCAAACAGAATGGTAAAGTTTATACTCCCCCTCCACCAACAAGCATCAATCCATGGCTTGCTCGAAACAATGAGTGCCTCCTACTAACAAGAGTCCCAGGGGTGTTTTGTTTGCAATTATTTTGATTTAGTTTGCATAAAGCATGGGACTGGGCATCTCGGTGACCAGCCACTTTCTCATGAGTGAGGAGCGGAGTCCACTCCTCTTGAGAATAACCCGCCTAACATGGAAGATACGGACAATCCTAGTTGATACATGAGCTATTCGAGCATACAAAACAAGATATTTATTTAAAGTTTTAGAGTTTGGCACATACAAATTTACTTGGAACGACAGGTAGATACCGTATATAGGTAGGTATGGTGGACTCATATGGAACAACTTTGGGGTTTATGGAGTTGGATGCACAAGCGGTATTCCCGCTTAGTACAAGTGAAGGCTAGCAAAAGACTGGGAAGCGACCAGCTAGAGAGCGACAACAGTCATGAACATACATTAAAATTAATCAACACCGAATGCAAGCGTGAGTAGGATATAATCCACCATGAACATAAATATCGTGAAGGCTATGTTGATTTTGTTTCAACTACATGCGTGAACATGCGCCAAGTCAAGTTACTTAAATCATTGAGAGGAGGATACCACCCTATCATACCACATCACAACCATTTTAATAGCATGTTTGCACGCAAGGTAAACCATTATAAGCTCCTAGCTAATCAAGAATGGCACAAGAAACTATGATCTCTAGTTGTCATTGCAAACATGTTTATTCATAATAGGCTGAATCAGGAACAATGAACTAATCATATTTACAAAAAAAAGAGAGGTCGAGTTCATACCAGATTTTCTCATCTCAGCCAGTCCATCATATATCGTCATAATTGCCTTTCACTTGCACGACCGAATAGTGTGAATAATAATAATAGTGCGCGTGCATTGGACTAAGATGGAATCTGCAAGCATTCAATAAACAGGAGAAGACAAGGCAATATGGGCTCTTTTGTCAGATCAACAATAATGCATATAAGAGCTACTTCAACAATTTAATCATGGTCTTCTCCTATCGACCCCCAAAGAAAAGAAAAGAAAATAAATAAAACTATTTACATGGGAAAGCTCCCAACAAGCAAAAGAAGAACAGGAAATCTTTTTGGGTTTTCTTTTTAATTACTCCTACAAGCATGGAAATTAAACTAATTGAAAGCTACAATTAATTTTTTGGTTTTTCTTAAGGTTTATTAAACACACAAGAAGAAAGCATAAAAAGGGAAATAAACTAGTATGGATGATACAATGAAAAAGTATGAGCACCCACATCTAGCAATGAGTGTGTGAACATGAATATAATATCGGTAGGAAATACGTACTCCCCCAAGCTTAGGCTTTTGGCCTAAGTTGGTCTATGGCCACGGTTGACCTGGCGGATATCCATAATAATAGTTGGGGTCGTACTGCGAGGAAGAAGACTCTGATTGCCACTGGTTGGCAATCATCTCCGGGTCCCAATGGTAATTGGACTGTCGTGGAGGCTCAACTTGTGGTTCCGGCTCTGGCTCTATGGCTGATGTAGGGTTCCGATAGGCGTGAATAGCCTCTAACAGAACAAGGTACTGGCCTACAGATAAATCAAATAAGGAAGGAGCGGGCGGGGTAATAGTCTCAGGATGATGTTTATCAAAGAACAATTTGTATTTAAGCTCTCCTTCCCTATTCTTAACAATAAAATCGTGTGCTACCATACTCTTATAATCTAAGTAAACACGAGGCAGCAATTTTTCTTCCTTCTCATAATGCCTAATAGGTATGTTAAAATGTGCAGCTAGGCGTGAAGCATAGATGCTTCTAAAGATGGGGCCCTTTGTATGGTTCAGACTTAACCATTTAGCAATAATACCGCCCATACTAACAGAGTTATCGCTGAATAAACCGTGGAACAAAATAATAATATCAGGAACACTAAGGTTTCCACAGTTTCCACGACCAATTAAGCAACGACTAGCAAATATTGCAAAGTAGCGTAAAATAGGAAAATGTATGCTAGTGATTCGTGCATCGGAAACCTTCCTCGTTTCCCCTACAGTAATGGTATCAACAAACCATCCACATCGTCTCGATGTGGTTCCTCTATGCTGCCCTCGAAAGGGGTCAAACAAACCCGACAAAAATCATAAAGTGACATCTCCTTATGCTCATCATATAAATAAAACTCCACCGTAGGTGGTGAGCTCCTAGAATGGAAATGAAAGTTTTGCACAAAGATATTTGTGAGTAAGAGATACTGATCGCGTTGGTCGTGGAGAAAAGCGGTGAGGCCTGCATTCTTAGCCAATTCATAAAAATCTTCATAAATCCCGGCTGCTCTCAAGAAATCATCGGAAGGCCATTCACACGACCGAACCTCCACGGTGCGAGGCAGATTATATTTGGGCTTCTGTGCCTTTTCCTTCAAGCTTCGGCTTGATGAGCCCCTCAAAAGTCTCTTCATTATTTTCTGAAAAAATCTGAAATTTTTCGTAACTTCAAAATAAAAGTGAACCTAACTCAATAATATTGATAGCAACTACTCCTACAAGTGCCTAGGGCCTATATCATGCATCAAAACTACTTTTGACCATATAAATTTGACATGCAAGCTCAAGAACAAGGTCACCTAAGCAGCAAAAAATTGCAATGAATAAAGTACTAGAACAAAAACCAATTGGACCAATGGAGCAGTCACATACCAAGGAACAATCTCCCCAAGTAGTTTTGTGAGAGGTGCTTTGAGCAAGGAGATCAAAAATGGCAGCAAAATGAGCTTGGACTCGGGTTTGAGATGGATATTCGTGTTTGTGGGAGGAAGGAGTGTAGGGGTGCAAGGATAAGTGGAGGAGGTCCACCATGGGCCCACGAGGTAGGGGCGCGCCCAGGGGGGTAGGGCGCGCCCTCCACCCTCGTGGTCAGGTGGATGACCCCCCTGCTGTGTTCTTAGTAAATATTCTCAAATATTTTTAAAAAATCATATTTAAATTTCAAGGCATTTGGAGAACTTTTATTTTTGGGGTATTTTTATATTGCACGGATAATCAGATAACAGTCAGAAACATACTTATTTTTTATTTTATTTAATATAAATAACAGAAAGTAAAAGGAGGGTACAGAGAGTTGTGCCTCCTAGTTTCATCCATCTCATCCTCATCAAAAGGAATCCACTAACAAGGTTGATCAAGTCTTGTTAACGAACTCATTCCAAATAACATGGAACTGGAGAAATTTCGAATAACACTATGTTACCTCAACGGGGATATGCACATCCCCAATAATAAGAATATCATATTTCTTCTTGATAGTAGGAATAGGAAATTCAAAACCTCCAAATATAATCAATGAAAATTTTCCAATAGAGTTGATACTATGAACTTGAGGTTGTTTCCTCGGAAAGTGTATCGTATGTTCATTACCATTAACATGAAAAGTGACATTGCCTTTAGTGCAATCAATAACAGCACCTGCGGTATTCAAAAAGGGTCTTCCAAGAATAATAGACATACTATCATCCTCGGGAATATCAAGAATAACAAAGTCCGTTAAAATAGTAACGTTTGCAACTACAACAGGCACATCCTCACAAATACCGACAAGTATAGCAGTTGATTTATCAGCCATTTGCAAAGATATTTTAGTAGGTGTCAATTTATTCAAATCAAGTCTACGATATAAAGAGAGAGGCATAACACTAACACCGGCTCCAAGATCACATAAAGCAGTTTTAACATAGTTTCTTTTAATGGAGCATGGTATAGTGGGTACTCCTGGATCTCCAAGTTTCTTTGGTATTCCACCCTTAAATGTATAATTAGCAAGCATGGTGGAAATTTCAGCTTCAGGTATCTTTCTTTTATTAGTAACAATTTCTTTCATATACTTAGCATAAGGATTCATTTTAAGCATATCAGTTAATCGCATACGCAAAAAGATAGGTCTAATCATTTCAGCAAAGCGCTCAAAATCCTCATCATTCTTTTTCTTGGATAGTTTGGGAGGAAAAGGCATGGGTTTCTGAACCCATGGTTCTCTTTCTTTACCATGTTTCCTAGCAACAAAGTCTTTCTTATCATAACGTTGATTCTTTGATTGTGGGTTATCAAGATCAACAGCGGGTTCAAATTCTATATCATTATCATTACTAGATTGAGCATCATCATGAACATTATCATTAACATTATCACCAGTTTCAGGTTCATTACCAGATTGTGTTTCAACATCAGAAATAGAAATATCATTTGGATTCTCAGGTGTTTCAGCAATAGGTTCACTAGAAGCATGCAAAGTCCTATCATTTTTATTTTTCTTCCTTTTAGAAGGACTAGGTGCATCTATATTATTTCTCTGAGAATCTTGCTCAGTTCTCTTAGGTTGGCCTTCAGGATACAAAGGTTCCTGAGTCATTCTACCAGTTCTAGTAGCCACTCTAACAACATAATCATTATTCTTACTATTCAATTCATTGAGCAAATCATTTTGAGCCTTAAGTACTTGTTCTACTTGAGTGGTAACCATAGAAGCATGTTTACTAATAAGTTTAAGTTCACCTTTGACATTAGCCATATAATCACCCAAGTGTTCAAGCATATTTGAATTGAATTTCAATTGTCTACCAAAATAAGCATTAAAATCTTCTTGCTTGGCCATAAATTTATCAAACTCATCTAAGCATGGGCTAGCAAACTTAGTAAATGGGATTTCAGCTTTATCATATCTATAGAGAGAATTTACCTTTACTACCTGTGTCGGGTTATCAAGACCATGAGTTTCTTCAATAGGAGATGGATTTGGATCATATGTTTCTTCAACAGGTGGTAAATCAAGACCGTGTATTTCTTCAATAGGAGGTAAATTCTTAACATCTTCAGCTTTAATACCTTTTTCTTTCATAAATTTATTTGCCTCCTGCATATCTTCAGGACTGAGAAATAGAATACCCCTCTTCTTCGGAGTTGGTTTAGGAATAGGCTCAGGAATTGGTTCAGGAAGTGTCCAATTATTTTCATTTGCCAACATATTATTCAATAGGATTTCAGCTTCATCCGGTGTTCTTTCCCTGAAAACAGAACCAACACAACTATCCAGGTAATCTCTGGAGGCATCGGTTAGTCCATTATAAAAGATATCAAGTATTTCATTTTTCTTAAGAGGATGATCAGGCAAAGCATTAAGTAATTGGAGAAGCCTCCCCCAAGCTTGTGGGAGACTCTCTTCTTCAACTTGCACAAAATTATATACATCCCTTAAAGCAGCTTGTTTCTTATGAGCAGGGAAATATTTAGCAGAGAAGTAATAAATCATATCCCGGGGACTACGCACACAACCAGGATCAAGAGAATTAAACCATATCTTAGCATCACCCTTTAATGAGAACGGAAATATTTTAAGGATATAAAAGTAACGAGTTCTCTCATCATTAGTGAACAGGGTGGCTATATCATTTAATTTAGTAAGATGTGCCACAATAGTTTCAGATTCATAGCCATGAAAAGGATCAGATTCAACCAAAGTAATTATATCAGGATCAACAGAGAATTCATAATCCTTATCAGTAACACAGATAGGTGAAGTAGCAAAAGCAGGGCCAGGTTTCATTCTAGCATTAAGAGATTGCTGCTTCCATTTAGCTAATAACCTCTTGAGTTCGTATCTATCTTTGCAAGCTAAAATAGCTAAAGAAGCTTCTTTATCAAAATCATAACCCTTAGGAATAACAGGTGAGTCTTCATCATCACTTTCATAGTATTATCAGATTCAATATTTTCATTCTCTCTAACCCTAGCAAGTTCATCAAGAAATTCACCAAGTGGCACAGTAGTATCAAGCATAGAAGTAGTTTCATCATAAGTACCATGCATAGCAGAAGTGGCATCATCAATAACATGCGACATATCAGAACGAATAGCAGAAGCAGGTTTAGGTGTCGCAAGCTTACTCAAAACAGAAGGTGAATCAAGTGCAGAGCTAGATGGCAGTTCCTTACCTCCCCTCGTAGTTGAGGGATAAATCTTGGTTTTTGGATCTCTCAAGTTCTTCATAATGATAAGCAGATATAAATCCCAAGTGACTCAAAGAATAGAGTTATGCTCCCCGGCAACGGCGCCAGAAAATAGTCTTGATAACCCACAAGTATAGGGGATCGCAACAGTTTTCAAGGGTAGAGTATTCAACCCAAATTTATTGATTCGACACAAGGGGAGCCAAAGAATACTCTCAAGTATTAGCAGCCGAGTTGCCAATTCAACCACACCTAGAAACTTAATATTTAGTAGCAAAGTAATATGATAGTAATGGTAACGGTAGCAAAGTAGTGTTTTTGGTATTTTGTAGTGATGATAGCAATAGCATGGAAAATTAAATAAGCGAAGAACAATATATGGAAAGCTCGTAGGTAATGGATCGGTGATGGAGAATTATGCCGGATGCGGTTCATCATGTAACAGTCATAACATAGGGTGACACAGAACTAGCTCCAATTCATCAATGTAATGTAGGCATGTATTCCGAATATAGTCATACGTGCTTATGGAAAAGAACTTGCATGACATCTTTTGTCCTACCCTCCCGTGGCAGCGGGGTCCTAATGGAAACTAAGGGATATTAAGGCCTCCTTTTAATAGAGTACCAAAACAAAGCAGTAGCACACAATGAATACATGAACTCCTCAAACTATGGTCATCACCGGTAAGTATCCCGATTATTGTCACTTCGGGGTTAACGGATCATAACACATAATAGGTGACTATAGACTTGCAAGATAGGATCAAGAACTCTAACATATTGATGAAAACATAATAGGTTCAGATTTGAAATCATGGCACTCGGGCCCTAGTGACAAGCATTAAGCATAGCAAAGTCATAGCAACATCAATCTCAGAACATAGTGGATACTAGGGATCAAACCCTAACAAAACTAACTCGATTACATGATAAATCTCATCCAACCCATCACCGTCCAGCAAACCTACGATGGAATTACTCACCCACGGCGGTGAGCATCATGAAATTGGTGATGGAGGATGGTTGATGATGACGATGGCGATGGATTCCCCTCCCCGGAGCCCCGAACGGACTCTAGATCAGCCCTCCCGAGAGGTTTTAGGGCTCGGCGGCGGCTCCGTATCGTAAAACGCGATGAATCCTTCTCTCTGATTTTTTTCTCTCCGAAACCAAATATATAGAGTTGGAGTTGAGGTCGGAAGAGCTCCAGGGGGCCGCGAGGTAGGGGGGTGCGCCCTAGGGGGGCAGGCGCGCCCCCACCCTCGTGGCTAGGTTTGGGTCCCCTAGTCTTCATATTTTGCAAAGATTTTTTATTATTTCCGAAAAGATGTTCCGTGAAGTTTCAGGTCATTCCGAGAACTTTTGTTTCTGCACATAAATAACACCATGGCAATTCTGCTGAAAACAACGTCAGTCCGGGTTAGTTCCATTCAAATCATGCAAGTTAGAGTCCAAAACAAGGGCAAAAGTGTTTGGAAAAGTAGATACGATGGAGACGTATCAATAATCACCCAGTTGCGTTATGACATTTAATAGCACACAGGGTGTTCCTCCGGTATTCGGGAGTTGCATAATCTCATAGTCTGAGGAACATGTATAAGTCATGAAGAAAGCAATAGCAATAAACTAAACGATCATAGTGATAAACTAACGGATGGGTCTTGTCCATCACATCATTCTCTAATGATGTGATCCCGTTCATCAAATGACAACACATGTCTATGGCTAGGAAATTTAACCATCTTTGATTAACGAGCTAGTCAAGTAGAGGCATACCAGGGACACTTTGTTTGTCTATGTATTCACACATGTACTAAGTTTCCGGTTAATACAATTCTAGCATGAATAATAAACATTTATCATGATATAAGGAAATATAAATAACAACTTTATTATTTCCTCTAGGGCATATTTCCTTCAGTATGACAGTGCAAGCCCTGACATGGCCCTTGCACTGCCCTTGCCATGCAGAAGCGCAGTTCTTCCACTCCTAGTGCATGCAGTCTATGCTGCCAAGCATCACTGGGAAGCCCCTGCTGGCATTCATCATCAACAAACGGGCTATATCTTCAGGAGTCAGCTCTCTCAAGTACTCAGGGCCAAACATAGCAATAACAACGCAGAACTTATGCAGTGAGTCTAGGCATGTAGACTCGCTCATACAGACGTACTCGTCAATGAGATCACCGGGCACTCCGTATGCAAGCATTCGGATGGCGACTGTGCATTTTTGATAGGAGAAGAAACCAATCTTTCCAACGGCATCCTCTTTGCACTCGAAATAGTCATCATAGTCGACCACCCCCTCTCTAATATGGTTGAAAAGATGCCTACTCATACGGAAACGGCGGCGGAATTTCTGATGTTTGAACAATGGATTTGTTGTGTCAAAGTAGTCCTTCCAAAGAAGGAAATGCCCACTCTCTTGCTTGTGAGTCAACGCCGGAAGGTGGCCCAGAATGGAGCCACGGAACGCCGTGTGCTGGCTATTGAGGTGGTGATACCAACACAACAATCAATACCTCCTCCTCGTCATCGGACGATGAATCGTGGGAGTCGCAAAGGAAATTGTGAAAAAAGAACTCGTCGACGGAGTCTATTTTGTACCTTGGCAAACTGTCGAATAGCTTGCGGGCGTCGATGAAGGAGACGGCCGACAAAGAGAGTTGCGGCGCGCACGGACCAGCTAGCTGCCCTGTCGGCGTCCGACGAGCGTGCCGATGAGGATCTGGCCGGGGCAGCTAGGCGGCTTCTTGGTCGCGGTCGCGACTGTGTCGGGGGAGCGGGGGTTGGGAAGCTTTCGGTTCCCCGGCGGCAAGACGGCGGTGGGGGGCAACATGGGAGGTGGCGGCGTTGCAGAGGGGATGTTGCGGCACCGACAGCTGGCAGTCACCAGAAAAAATGGGCGGCGACATCGGCAATGAAGGAGGAGGGCGATGGTTTTCTGTTGGATGGGGAGTGGCCAATGTGCCATCAACTAGCGGGCCAGGAGGAGGAGAAGGCGAGCACGCGCGCGTCCATCTCGTGACCGCGCCGACGCAAATCCGGCGCGTTGGTCTGACTTTTGTGTCCGCGCCGACCCAAACGGACGCCCGCGGACGAAATGGGTCGCCCCGTTTTTGAATTGCTCTAATCTCCTCTTCTTTCTTTCTCTCGGCGTCGGGGGTGATTTCTTCTACCTGGATCTAAATTCAGCACAACCGATATTATAAGCAAGATGTATGCCATCAAGCAGCTTCATGATTGGAGAATGGTTGAGAACCGCTCTGTATTGAACAATTCTGTTTGTTCAATGTGAGGAGGTGTTTTTTGATCGCAAGGCGTCCGTGATGACTTTGTTAATCTAAGATATTGTGTTGACTCGGTATCTCGGAGGTACTCATAGAGATAGAATATTCATGCGTGCGTTTATATAAGTGAATGTATGTGTATACGTGAACATCTACGTTTGTAACGGTGTTATAAAAACAACAACTGAGATTTGACATCGAGTTCCCAGATATCAAAATCACTAATTGAGAAATATTCCTTACAAAGATCACTCTCGCCTTCCGAGGTTACGACAAAGTACGCCACTTGTCGTAATCTGGAAGTTTTTTTTTCTTTTTTCGTGGATCCGTTTATTCAAAACATTTTATCTCTTAAACCGCGTGTCCAAATCTCGAACCATTTTCACCATTGGATTCCTCGTGTCGAGATCTCGAGATCTTCAAAACTAGATCCCATCTTTATATCTTTTGATGGACTTTTTTTCACAAAAAAATGAACGAAATAACCTAACCGGGAGCACGTTTTTTTTCCTTTCCTAAAAGAGGCACGGTCACGAAATCACAACCGTGCCTCTAGCGGAAGAAACAAAAACAAAAAACACGTATTGTTTTCGTTTTCGAGAGGCATGAGCACAACCATGCGTCTCGCGGAAGCAAAACCGTGCCTCTCACGAAAGAAGAAAAATACAAAAAATGTTTTTTTCATTTTTCAAAGGCACGGTCATGCCTCTCAGGGAAGCAAAACCGTGCCTCTGATGGTAGGAAAAAAATAACGAGTTTTTTGGTTTTCGAGAGGCATGGCTGTGCCTCTCGCGAAAGCAAACCGTGCCTCTTGCGGAAGAAAAGAAAAAGAAAATGCATTTCTTCGCGCATTTTTTTTCAAAAGCTAAGGAAGACTGATGAAAAACCAACTCGTCGAAAAAACCTGGGAGAAACTATTTAAAAAGCTGAAAACGCATGCAAGAAAAAAAATTCAAAGGAAGCGTCTAGAACGCGACACGTGGCGACGGCGGAGAGTGTGTCAAGTGACGCTAATGGTTGTGAGGCTCCCGAAGGAGCGCTCGTCAACTAGCTGCTCTTTCTAGATATTCTTTAAGACTTCATCCATTTAGAAAAGTACATTTTTCAGTTTGCTGAAAAGTACAACTTGCACCACGGGCATCACCGTCCAAAGCCACACGGGAAGGAAAACCCTGCCGTGTCTACCGAGTGTTGGGTGTGTCCGCACACTCGGACGATCTGTGTTGATTTCTGACATACCCTCAGTAGTACGACATCTTCACAAAAATGGTATGGTATAATGCTGATGTAGACGCCAAGATTATCATCCCAGAAACTCAGAAAGAGAGGTATGATGCTGATGTAGACACCCAGATTATCATCCCAAAAACTCAGAAAGACAAGGCCACGGTGAGCAATAAACTTCGGAACTTGTACACATTCAGAAAGAAGGCAACCATTGTTCATGTCCACATGAACAATGAATGACATCTCCACAGCTATGGTTACACTGATATTAGCACATTAGCAGTACAACATTACCATCCTCCATCCTAAGGGCATTCTTATTGCCACTTGCAACATTACACGTCATACTAGATAGATGGGAAGGCAAAAAAAGGGGGACAGGGCAAAAACCAGAGCTTCTTCTTTCAGGCTTTGCCGTCGCTGTAAGTGCTCAGATCTGCGTGTGTGTCCTTGTAGCGCTGAGATAGGTACGCCGAGCAAGTGATTGGGGGGAACCTGATCAGACAGCGAGATCGCAAAAGTTTAGGCTTTGTGTGTATGTCATGGCTGATGAGATGGATAAGTGATCAACTTTAGTCATTGTTGGTAGTAGGATTTAAAACTTACTTTGGAGGATTCGTCTCGGATTTGCAGGTTGGCAGGCACTCGACTACGCAGTCGTGGCTTGGTTCCACGAAAAAGGCAATCTGTTACAAGAAAGAAAGAAACAGCACGATTAAAATCAACCTTTTTATGGTATAATTCTGGGTTTGTCTTGGAGCATATATAATTTTTTTTAAAAGGAGCTTTATGTTATTAATTGCATGAACAAAGATGACACAGTAGGTCAACTAGTACTTGCTTTCACTGGTACAGCGTTTGTCACACACACGGATATAGATGATTTTCACATATTTACACAAGAGAACAAACTTACAGAGTAACGCTCTTGTCCATCAAGGACCACTCGATGTAAAGTGGACCTACAATTGTGAAAATGATTATTGTATCGTAAGTAAGTATAAAAATAATAACCAAACCACAAAAGCCATTTATGTCATCCAAGTTACCCTGAATACACAGTTTGATCTGCAAGCACAATATTGAAATGACAATATGAACTAAGAATACACTGACATAGATTCACAAACCTGAAAATGGAGTTACTCCAGCGTTCGAGCATATCACCAAGATTGACAATAAAGCCGCTGCGAAACAAAGACCAAAAGGGTGAGGGTTTTTAACTTATGATTAACAGGTAAATTTCACGCCGTTACCATCAATCAAGAACGAGACATAAATCTAATCAGGTTAACAGGCTAACCCTTTCACAGGAGCAACATATTCCCATACTTGAGGCTGAGCATTCCTGTCCTTGCATATCTGCAGAATCCGGATGGCAAATCCCAGTTAAGAAAATGTAAAAACAAATACAAGAAAAGGCCATGTTTCAAGATGCTTTACTTGGAGACCAACTACATCATCAGTTGCTAAGAGAGTGATCAGGCCATAATCCGAATGTGCACCAGCTCCATAAACTCCCTTAGAAGGATTCGACACTTGACCTGATGACAAAAATAACATCAAATGGAAGAATTCATCATGATTCATGCTGGATAAATATCATTTGACACGAAGGCATGACCTGTTTTTTGTCCACCTTCATAGTGCAGGAGCCTTAATGTGGCTATCGAATCGCCAAGCATTTCAGGTCTATCAAAGAAGTCCGCATCTAGGTTCAAAGCAAGAGCAATGATCCTTGCAACTGATTTGGCCACTCTCCTGAAACCAATAGAAAGCAGGCCAACTAAGAATAGAGTTCACCTCTGATCCAATAAATAAAACCTCATTCACTAGAGGCTACAACAAAAATCCAAAAAGGGCATTTGCATGAATACTTGGAAGCTATTTTCTTTGACTGCAAACACAGGTTTACATGACTCATGCATGCTACTTACTCATTCACATTCAGTCAGTTCCAACTTTATGGATAATCATTTACCACTTTGAAATGTTAAATTTAAAACCAAGCAATATAAATTAGGTTTCTACTTACAATGCTTCCCTGTGATATTGCTCCATCACCTCCCTCCATTTGGGCAAAACTTCTGTGAGAGCAATAAGAGAATTACATGTGAAGTAAGTAAAAAGGACCATGTAAGAGTTACTTTTAGGTGCCAAACACCAACGGTACAATGTTAATAGAACCCACAGTCCATTAGCATATTACTAGCTACAAGCATAATTGCAGATGTCTTGCTATTGATTGATTATTCAGTTTTCGGAAGAGGTGCTTTAGTAAAAAAAAGTACTTGACAACAGAGATAAATTACCTTCGGAAGGCCACTGGTTTGGACCATAAAATGGCTTATTTGACTGTGGGTCATCTGCAGGTACCTCAACACCAATATAATACCCTTCCTTGTAGTCACCTAAAGAGGGGACATAAGTGTCAATTGTAAGAAACCCCTCTTGCAGTGATGTTTGCTTGTATGATGCTGGTGACTCAAGAAAGGTGAGCTTAAGTGTAGCAAGTAGCAACACATGTGGAAGTCGATAGTGTACCATTCACTTGGTTTTCTGGATCAAGAATCTCATCTAGCACAGGTGTATACCCTCGATTCTTCTCATTTCGGAGAAGCTTCATTTTCTCACTGTTCGGAAGTTCAAAGAACTTCTTACTTTCGGCAAAAACCTCGTCCATGAATTCCTGGCTTATCCCATGATCCAGCACATAGAAGAAGCCTGAATCCAAGCATGCCTAAGAAAAAAATACGGAGCATTTGTTTACGGAACAATATGGTCCAAAACTATTAGAAGAAACAGAGCTTCCAGCACATTAACCATGTTTTCAGTACTTAAATATAAAAGAAGGTTGCATCATGGCATTCTTAGTGGTCCATTTCTTGCACTGCCTGATATGCAATGCAATAATGGAGCAAGCCCATAGTTTGCGATGGCTGGAATTTTAGAGGATGGTGAGTAAACTTAGCTATTTAAGGGAGTAAGCGGCAAGAAAACATGGCACATATAAAATGGTATTGGAAATTAATTGACCATACAAGTAGAAAATTATTATTCCCAAAATGAAATCTTTACTGCATGGATTACTTTAGCTATCTACTTCTAGGAACTAGAAATTCAGTAATACTGACTGAACTGATGTCTTACAGTTGACATCTTCTCAAAATAACAAGCACACATGTCCCTTTTCAGAATATATGCAAGAGGTCAAGGCTGGCATAATCAGGATTCTATTTGAAAATGTTGGCTACTGCAAATAGTTTGTATGTGTGTTTCTAAGACTCCACCTAAAAGAACAGACCCCGTGCTAGAAGCTCCCACACCAGCAGGGTGGGGTCTAGGGGAAGGATTATATGAGGCAAGCCTCCCCCCTGCACATTTCTAAGATTCCACTCAATACAATAAATAGAAATTTAAATGCCGTCCACGTCCTTGGGGACAAAATTGCACTTTTCTTGAAACACAATAAACCTTAACAAACTGTAAGATGGCGTCACTCTCGGTCACTACCCCTTAACGATCCTTGTTTTCTGAACACAGAATGCTCTACACAGACCATGTACGAGGTCAAAGCAACAACTGGCAAATGACAAGTACTCCCTCCGTAAAGAAATATAAGAGCGTTTAGATCACTAAAGTGGTGATCTAAACGCTCTTATATTTCTAGTGTGTTAGTGATCTAAAGTAGTGATCTAAACGCTCTTATATTTCTTCACAGAGTAAGTACCATTCAATACTACTAGTGTGTTTAATAAATAATAACTATACTACTGAAATAAGCAGAGGCCGAGTTCATTGCTTTTTGCTGAACTTTTATGCACCAACTGTAACCACTTTTGTCTTCCTCTTCTATAATGATTGCAACCCAGCCTCGCACTTTCCCACCATCTTACAGGCTTTCTCTTTAGAAAATTGACGAGCATGCTTGTACGAAATAAACTCCGCATACAGCTAAATAACCCCAAAAAAGGTGGCACATAATTGAGCCGTGGCCGACTCTTTTCTGGAGAAAGAAAGCTAACCAGCTTTCCGCTGTTCATGCGCCCATGGAACAAAAATTCTTTTCGATTATCAAGAAACGAACCTGCTTGAGGAGCGCCACCGATCTCTGGATGTCGGGGTCCGCCAGGCTGATGCAATTCAGGCTCGTCCTCGAGGTCGAGCTCTCCATGCCGCCGCCGCTACGCTTTCCCCACCACCAGCCTGATCCCCTGCGGCTGCCTGCTCCGCTCTTTCTCGCAGCGCGCCGCCGCCCCGATTCGTGGCCGCTAGCGTAGACTGTGACGCGACTCCTTTGTTGGATGCGCTCAGAGTCAGAGGTGGCTGGTGGATCGCCGAATTGGCGCCGGGGGGCGATATATAGGGGCGGAGGCTCGAGGTTGGTGGAATTTGGAAGGAGGTTCGCGAGGGGCACGAAAGCGGAGGCGATCTCTGGTGGCTGCGGGCGGCCTGGGTCTCTGGACCAGGAAAAAACAATGCGCGATTCCTCTCTGTATGGACTTCTATTTATTTTTCGTTGTGCGTTGGTGTGGTCTGCCTTTGAGCACTTTATATGCTTTTGTTGGTGTTGATTGATGTCATCCGAATCTAATCGCATGTGGGGTGGATGGATGGGTGGGTCGCGTATGATGGCAGCGAATTTTCCTTGGTCTTTCGTTCACTCCAAGAGGACGGGTCAAAGGGAATCCCAAAAGGGCCGGCAATCATCTTCGTGTTCGCCTTGGCTTCATCATTCGGGATGCAAGCCATATCGCCCCCATCTCCACCGTGTTCTTCCGGCTCTTCATGAGAGCATCTATAATCGGACTTGCCAAATCCGACTCCCTATACATCAGCGGACGCGTCCGAGCACATTCGCGGACGCATCCAGACAGGTCCTTATATTTTTCTCTCGACATCCACATATCTCAACCAAGTAACCGTTTCCCTGCCGCACCTATATTAATTTTACGCATGTAAATCACCGCAAAAGGCGCACCCCCTCGCGTCGCTCCCGCGAGCGACCGAGGGGGCAAACCCTAGTCGCGGCCGGGGCTAGGCCTCCTCCAGCTCCCTCCCTCGCAGTCGCCGATCTAGTTGGCGTAGGCGGCGGCGGGGATCTCTCCTCTCCTCGCTCGATGCCGTGCGGCGCGAGACGACGGCTTCAGGGATGGAGTCATGTTGATCCAAGGCACGGCGGCGCGGGTGGAGTTAGGCTGGGCGTGGCCGGTGGCGGTGGCAGCGGTGACGTCCGCCCCGGATCCGTTCTTGGTGATGGCGAAGGCGACGGCTGGCCCGGATCCGGCCATAGTGGTGGTGGCGTCCCCTTCGTCGCGGCTGAAGGGCCAGGTGGTGGGTCCTTGTGGCGGCGGATCTTGGGATCTCGTTTTTGTGCTCGCCACAGGACGTGCGTGGCGGTCAGAGCTTCCTCCGGCATCGATGACGCTTGATGCGGGATTCCGACGACGGTTGGCGTTGTATGAATGACGATAGTGGCTGGCGCGACGGTGCGTGCTCCTTGTAGCACCCGGAATCGGGGCGGCGTCCCCTCTTCATCAACGGCAGCGGACTCCGGGGTCGTGTGAGCGGCTCGGAGTCTGAATCTCAAGGTGGTGACGGCCTTCTGAGGCTAGTGGCGTATAGGACGTCCCCTTCATCAACATACTGGATTCGATGCGACTCGGCAGGTGACACATGTGATTCTTTCGGAGTTGTCAGGCAGTGCCTGTTGGCGGCAGGCGAAGCCACCGGTCGATGCGCTACCGGTGGATGTTACGCACGACATCTTATGTGGAGACGTCAAGTCATGCTTGCTATCGGCAGGTGATGCACGGTGGCTCTGGTGGAGGGCTCATGTTTAGCGTGTTATTGTTGGATTGAAGGTGGTGCGGCAGTAGCGGGAGGCAGGTGGTATGGGACGTCCTTATCTTCCATTGTCTTTTCTAGAGGTATCCAGCTATTGAGGTGTCGGTAGACTGATAAGGGCGGATGGTATAGGAGGCTTCAACGATGATTTTATGCACTCCGGTGAAAACACAAGATCTCAGATCGGGCTATGTCATCGCGCGCCTGTGTCGTGTCTTTGTTGAAGGTGGTGGATTGAAGCTTGCCTTTGGGGATGAGAATCCGGAGTTCAACCTTGTGATGGACTCACCATCATCAACGCACGTGCGGTGATTCCTTCTTGAAGGCGTAGCCTAGGAGTTGTGTATTTTTATCGCTGTTGTGTCTTGTAACATAGGGTTAGTGGCTATCTGGGGAAGTTACTATCGCAAGGTATTCGTCCTCAGGGTGTTTTTCATCTTATTTCCGAGTCGAGTTTGTTTGCCTGCTGGATTTTGCATTTTTAATAATATATGGCCGCATGCATCATTCTGATGTAGAGGCCGGGATTATCCTCGTTTTTTCAAAAAAAATCCACATATCTCAAATCCATGCAAATCTGTGCACGTCGATCATAAAAGACAATGTCGCACGTAAATACCAAATATTGGTACGGAGTATAGATAGCCTTTACATAAAATTTATTTAAAGTGCACAACTCAAGCATTACCTCATTGGTTGCCATTGTGGGTTCACATGTGCTCCACAAGATCATTGAGTAGCTGCATGTGCACCTGATGATCTCGAAGATTCTGATGCATCTGCAGAAACTTCAGAAATTGAGCTGCATCTTGATCTTCCAAGATTTCAACTTGTTCTCCAGGTGCCTCGAAATCATGGGTTTAGGCTACACCATCACCCTCATCCTCGACAATCATATTGTGCAAAAAAACACAATGTGTCATCAGCTGCCACAAAGTTTATGATTCCCATATCATTGCAGCGCTCCGCACAATTTCTCAACGAGCTTGAAGCACACCAAATGCCCTCTCCGCATCCTTTCTAGTCGCTTCCTGCATTGTTGCAAAGTGGCTCTGTTTATTGTCATGCAGTTCGGATATGGTCTTCACAAACGTCGCCCACTGAGGATAGATACCGTCGACAAGATAGTATCCCATGTTGTACTCTCAGCCGTTGACAGTGTAGTTCCACGGAGGTGATTCCCCATTGCAAAGCCTCATGAACACTGGAGATTGTTGAAGCACGTTGATGTTGTTGTGAGAACCCGACATTCCAAAGAAAGCATGCCAATCCATAAGTCATGTGATGTCACCACTTCTAGTATGATGGTGGCCTCTCTGGTGTGACCTTGATACATTCCTCGCAAAACTTTGGGGCAGTTCTTCAATTGCCAAGTATGCAATCAATTGATCCGAGCATTCCTGGAAACCCCCTTGCCTCTCCAATAGCCAACAACTTCTCTGTGTTATGCACATTTGGTTCTCTGAGATACTCAGGTCCAAACACCTCCACCACGGCGCGGGCAAACTTGACAGTAGTCTTCAAGCATGTGCTCTCCCCCATCCTAACCATCTCACGGACGACATCTGCAACAGTACCAAGTGCAACCATCCTTAGAGTAGCCATGCACTTCTGCTTGGCATAGAAAGAGAGTTGTCCATAGCAATCCCTTGTGAGCTTGAAGTAGTTGTCGTGTGCCTCCACTCCCTCCACAATGCGCAAAAACAATGGTTTCCGCATGCCAAAACAGCGACGAAACTATGGATCATTCAGGAAAGTAGGTTTGGGAGCAAAGTAGTCCCTATGCAGTAGCTTTGCTCCGAACACCATGTCTCGGTTGATCACTCTTCTACCTTTGATTGAGCCCTTGAAGTTGAGAATATGCTCCACCTACCGGTCTATTTTCTCTTGCATGCTCATGAGCATGACCATGTCCACTTCTTCGTTCGAATCCAAAGAATCGAAGAACTCATCTTGAATCATTTGGTCAAGCTCTGTCGGTCCATACTCCTCGTCGGACGGAGAATCGAAATCCATTGTTTTCCCTAACAAAATAAAAAAAACCGGTCGGACAATGTGTCGAACACATCAAGCACAAGGCGGAGCCAGAGAGTTGTCGGACGTATCACAGTGGCATCCGGGCCGCCGACGACGTCCCTCGCGGCAAGGATGGGAGAGAGGACTGCTTTGTCGGAGCTGGCGGCGCAGAGGCTAGGAATGGATGCGGAGGAGGAAGAAGAGAGGAGATAGAAAATGGATCTGGCTGGTCTTCGGGGTGGATTTGGTGTAATTTGGGATGGGGTCGGGCTGTCGGGTCCGACGTGGTGGTCGTGCCCGGGCGCCCCCATATCCGCCCCATATTTGGGCTGGATATGAGGGGTGTCGGTCAGCCCGGGCATTTGAGGCCCGTTTGAGGCACCCATTTGGGTCAAATTTTTACGAACGGACAGTGATCGGGTGGCCCGCCCAGGCGTATGAGTCGGGTTTGAGGCGCTCGACTATAGATGCTCTGAGCGTCGGTCGTTTCTCTATCCGGCCACCGTGCTCTCCGCCCGTATGACACGTTTTGCTTCCTCCCTCGCTCCGTCATGTCAGTATCAACATGGCCCTGACACGAGAAATTGTCAAGACAGTCGAAACATGCTGACATGGCAGAGAAAGAGGAAAAGGCTACCATGCCAGCAAAACTGAGACAAGTGTCATGGCAGAGCAAAATAGCTGCCGTGGCAGCGTATCGGCGAGTCCTAGAAAGAATAGTGAAGAAGATGGCTGAGAGTGAGCCACGAGGGCGGAGAAGAGTCAGCTCTTCGTCGGTAAGCCCGATGTGGTTGGGTAGGTGTGCGTGTGGTGTAGAGTGCGTGAGGTTGAGCTGTAACAGTGGGGTATAAACCGTGGGCGACACTAGGTAAGAGGAATCAAAGAAATGAATTAAGATTTTGTTTTCCATGTGTCCTTCCCCAAGCTTACCTCTACCTCACCTACCCCTCCTCTACTAGATCCGATCGATCCATGGCCATCACAGTTGGTATCGGAGCTTCGTTCGGCCAGTGCATGCTTCCATACTCTGTTGATCACGCGGTAAGATCCCGTGGAAGGTTGCGGATCGCCCTTCGCTACCTATTGAGCACTGCGTTGGTTTTCCCTTGAAGAGGAAAGGGTGATGTAGCAAAGTAGCGTAAGTATTTCCCTCAGTTTTTGAGAACCAAGGTATCAATCCAGTAGGAGACTACACGCAAGTCCCTCGTACCTACACAAACAAATAAGAACCCCGCAACCAACGCGATAAAGGGGTTGTCAATCCCTTCACGGTCACTTACGACAATGAGATCTGATAGAGATAATAAGATAAATATTTTTGGTATTTTTATGATATAGATTGAAAGTAAAGATTGCAAATTAAAAATAGATTGGAAACTTATATGATAAAAGATAGACCCAGGGGCCATAGGTTTCACTAGTGGCTTCTCTCAAGATAGCATAAGTATTACAGTGGTGAACAAATTACTGTCGAGCAATTGATAGAAAAGTGCATAATTATGAGAATATCTAGGCATGATCATATATATATGCATCACGTTCGCGACAAGTAGACCAAAACGATTCTGCATCTACTACTATTACTCCACACATCGACCGCTATCTAGCATGCATCTAGAGTATTAAGTTCATAAGAACAGAGTAATGCATTAGGCAAGATGACATGATGTAGAGGGATAAACTCAAGCAATATGATATAAACCCCATCTTTTTATCCTCGATGGCAACAATACAATACGTGCCTTGCTGCCCCTGCTGTCACTGGGAAAGGACACCGCAAGATTGAAACCCAAAGCTAAGCATTTCTCCCATTGCAAGAAAGATCAATCTAGTAGGCCAAACCAAACTGATAATTCGAAGAGACTTGCAAAGATAACCAATCATACATAAAAGATTTCAGAGAAGAATCAAATATTGTTCATAGATAAACTTGATCATAAACCCACAATTCATCGGATCTCGACAAACACACCGCAAAAAGAGTTACATCAAATAGATCTCCAAGAAGATCGAGGAGAACATTGTATTGAGATCCAAAGAGAGAGAAGAAGCCATCTAGCTAATAACTATGGACCCGAAGGTCTGTGGTAAACTACTCACACATCATCGGAGAGGCTATGGTGTCGATGTAGAAGCCCTCCGTGATTGATTCCCCCTCCGGCGGAGCTCTGGAAAAGGCCCCAAGATGGGATCTCTTGGGAACAGAAGGTTGCAGCGGTGGAAATAGGGTTTCGTGGTGCTCCTGGATGTTTTCGGGGTATATGGATATATATATAGGAGGAAGAAGTAGGTCGGTGGAGCTGCGAGGGGCCCACGAGGGTGGGGGACGCGCCCAGGGGGGTAAGCACACCTTCCTGCCTCGTGGCCACCTTGTTTCTTTCTTGACGTCTACTCCAAGTCCCCTGGATCACGTTTGTTCCAAAAATAACTCTCCTGAAGGTTTCATTCCATTTGGATTCCGTTTGATATTCCTTTTCCGCGAAACACTGAAATAGGAAAAAAAAACAATTTGCACTGGGCATTGGGTTAGTAGGTTAGTCCCAAAAATAATATAAAAGTGTATAATAAAGCCCATTAAACATCCAAAACATATAATATAATAGCATGGAACAATCAAAAATTATAGATACGTTGGAGATGTATCAAGCATCCCCAAGCTTAATTCCTGCTCGTCCTCGAGTAGGTAAATGATAAAAACTGAATTTTTGATGTGGAATGCTACCTAGCATAATTCTCAATGTAATTTTCTTTATTGTGGCATGAATATTCAGATCCGAAAGATTCAAGACAAAAGTTTAATATTGACATAAAAATAATAATACTTCAAGCATACTAACTAAGCAATCATGTCTTCTCAAAATAACATGGCAAAAGAAAGTTCATCCCTACAAAATCATATAGTTTGGTCATGCTCCATTTTCGTCACACAAGAATGCTCTCATTATGCACAACCCCGATGACAAGCCAAGCAATTGTTTCATACTTTAGTAATCTCAAACTTTTTTCAACTTTCACGCAATACATGAGCGTGAGCCATGGATATAGCACTATGGGTGGAATAGAATAATATGATGGGGGTTATGTGGAGAAGACAAAAAAGGAGAAAGTCTCACATTGACAAGGCTAATCAACGGCTAGGGAGATTCCTGTTAATTGATGTCAATGCAAGGAGTAGGGATTGCCATGCAACGGATGCACTAGAGCTATAAATGTATGAAAGCTCAACAAAAGAAACTAAGTGGGTGTGCATCCAACTTGCTTGCTCACGAAGACCTAGGGCATTTGAGGAAGCCCATTGTTGGAATATACAAGCCAATTTCTATAATGAAAAATTCCCACTAGTATATGAAAGTGGCAAAACAAGAGACTCTCTATCATAAAGATCATGGTGCTACTTTGAAGCACAAGTGTGGAAAAAGAGGATAGTAGCATTGTCCCTTTTTATTTTTCTTTTTTCTTTTTTGGGCCTTTCTTTTTTTTGGCCTTTCTCTTTTTTATTTGGGACAATGCTCTATTAATGATGATCATCACACTTCTATTTATTTACAACTCAATACTAGAACAAAATATGACTCTATATGAATGCCTCCCGCGGTGTACCGGGAAGGTCAATGAATCAAGAGTGACATGTATGATAAATTATGCATGGTGGCTTTGCCACAAATACGATGTCAACTACAGGATCATGCAAAGCAATATGACAATGATGAAGCGTGTCATGAATGAAATAGTGAAAAGTTGCATGGCAATATATCTTGGAATGGCTATGAAAATGCCATAATAGTTAGGTATGGTGGCTGATTTGAGGAAGATATAAGGAGGTTTATATGTGATAGAGCGTATCATATCATGGGGTTTGGATGCACCGGCGAAGTTTGCACCAACTCTCAAGGTGAGAAAGGGCAATGCACGGTACCGAAGAGGCTAGCAATGATGGAAAGGTGAGAGTGCGTATAATCCATGGACTCAACATTAGTAATAAAGAACTCACATACTTATTGCAAAAATCTACAAGTCATCAAAAACCAAGCATTACGCGCATGCTCCTAGGGGGATATATTGGTAGAAAAAGACCATCGCTCATCCCCGACCGCCACTCATAAGGAAGACAATCAAAGAACACCTCATGTTTCAAATTTGTTACACAACAGTTACCATATGTGCATGCTACGGGACTTGCAATCTTCAACACAAGTATTTCTCAAATTCACAACTACTCAACTAGCACACTTTAATATCACCATCTTCATATCCCAAAACAATTATCAAGCATCCAACTTCTCATAGTATTCAATGCACTTTTTATGATAGTTTTTATTATACCAATCCTGGATGCCTATTATATTAGGACCAATTTTATAACCAAAGAAAATTACCATGCTGTTCTAAAGGACTCTCAAAATAATATAAGTGAAGCATGAGAGATCAATACTTTTTATAAAATAAAACCACCACCGTGCTCCAAAAGATATAAGTGAAGCACTAGAGCAAAATTATCTAGCTCAAAAGATATAAGTGAAGCACATAGAGTATTCTAATAAATTCCAATTCATGTGTGTCTCTCCCAAAAGGTGTGTACAGAAAGTATGATTGTGGTAAACTAAAAGGCAAAGACTCAAATCATACAAGACGCTCCAAGCAAAACACATATCATGTGGTGAATAAAAATATAGCCTCAAGTAAAGTTACTGATGGAAGAAGACGAAAGAGGGGATGCCTTCTGGGGCATACCCAAGCTTAGGCTTTTGGTTGTCCTTGAATTTACCTTGGGGTGCCTTGGGCATCCCCAAGATTAGGCTCTTGCCACTTCTGATGTAGAGCATCCTATGGACATCACCATGTCAAGAGTCCGTTCGGCAAGTGACACATGCGACATCTACTTCACATACATAAAGGTGAATCATCTCCTTTACGCGTGTTCACTTGACCCCTTCGAGGATGGTATACTACTTGACACTCCTCTTGTGTGCTTGCATAGGCATTGTTAGAACACCATGGACGAGGAGGAGGAGTGCGAGCACAAGTGTACAACTACACCATCCGCGAGAGAAGCATGTAAGAGAAGGAAGAAGAGGACCCAACCAGTCTGGAACGAGCGGTACTACCGCCCACCCAGTCTGTTTATAAAATTGCAATAATGATTACCGGTCTAGTTATCGATTGCCTAGGGACAAATAACTTTCTCGTAACAACAATCTCTTTACTAAACCTAACTTAGTTGTGTCTTTATCTAAACAGCCCCTACTTTTTATTTACTTGCTCTTTATTATCTTGCAAACCTATCCAACAATACCTACAAAGTACTTCTAGTTTCATACTTGTTCTAGGTAAAGCGAACGTCAAGCGTGCGTAGAGTTGTATCGGTGGTCGATAGAACTTGAGGGAATATTTGTTCTTCCTTTAGCTCCTCGTTGGGTTCGACACTCTTACTTATCGAAAGAGGCTACAATTGATCCCCTATACTTGTGGGTTATCAAGACCTTTTTCTGGCGCCGTTTCTGGGGAGCAATAGCGTGGGGTGAATATTCTCGAGTGTGCTTGTTTGCTTTATCACTAAGTAATTTTTATTTTCTGTTCTTAGTTGTTCTTTATCTTTAGTTATGGATATGGAACACGAAATACCAAAAAATTAGGTGTAGTTTCTGCTCATGGAGATGGGGAACCTCCTAAAACCGTCGATGTTGGTTATGTGAAAGATATTATGTACTACTTTAATAATCCCGAGAAAACCCCATTCAATTATGTAATGGGAGTAACGTTGGATCAACGTGAATACTTTAGGGATTACCGCTTGACATAAAAAGGGAAACTATTATGGGATCAAATTCATATATTGAATTGGTATGCTAGGCAACTATGCTTGAGATATGATTATACTTGTTGCTCTAGGATGAAGGCTCCACACCTTCCATTTTTATGCGAATTTAATGATAATAAAACCTTAGCTTCTTATGCTAATGGTATATATGATTACTATGATGTGGAACAAATAGAAGAATTTGTTGCTTTTATGGGTGCTTATGAAATTGAATCTATGTTTAAAGAGTTTGAAGACTTTGATGATTCGGTTTATAGACCTGAAAATTTAGCTATCCTTAAATATTGTTATGAGAATTATGAATACAATTATGATATTAATGCACTTATTGAGAAAGTCTCCGCTGTCCAAGAAGAGACTAATATTTTGCATGAGTCTATGGAGGAAGAAATTGATGAAACTGTGAGCTCATTGGATGAAAAAGATGAGGAGGAGAGCGAAGAACAAAAGGAGGAAGAGCGGATTGATCACCCGTGCCCACCTTCTAATGAGAGTAACTCTTCAACTCATACATTGTTTAATTTCCCTTCGTGCTTACCGAAGGATGATTGCTATGATGACTATTATGATCCCGTTAATTCTCTTGAAATATCCCTTTTTGATGATGCTTGCTATGCTTGTGGCCAAGATGCCAATATGAATTATGCTTATGGAGATGAACTTGCTATAGTTCCTTATGTTAAACATGAAATTGTTGCTATTGCACCCACACATGATAGTCCTGTTATCTTTTTGAATTCTCCCAACTACACTATACCGGAGAAGTTTGCCCTTATTAAGGATTATATTGATGGGTTGCCTTATACCGTTTGCACATGATGATTTTGATGAATATAATATGAATGTGCTCGCTGCTCCCACTTGCAATTATTATGAGAGAGGAACTATATCTCCACCTCTCTATGTTTCCCACATGATAAAATTGCAAGAAACTGTTTATACTATGCATTGGCCTTTACTTTGTGTGCATGAATTGTTATTTTATGACATGCCGATGCATAGGAAGAGAGTTAGACTTCGTTGTTGCATGATATATGTTACTTTGTGCTCACTACTAAATTACAAATCATTGTTAATTAAAATTGGCTTTGCTATACCTTGGGATCCGGGTGGATCCATTACTTGAGCACTATATGCCTAGCTTAATGGCTTTAAAGAAAGCGCTGCCTGGGAGACAACCCGGAAGTTTTAGAGAGTCATTTATTTCTGTTGAGTGCTTTCATATAGTTTAAAAACAACAAAAATAAAGAGGGGAACCCAAAACTTTTTCAAAAAGGAAAGTGAAAGTGAGAAAGACAAGCATTGTTGAAGTGGGAGAGCTCCTTGAACTTTGTTCATTGAGGGAGTCCTGGATTAGGGGGGTCTCCGGACAGCCGGATTATAACCTTTGGCCAGACTATTGGACTATGAAGATACAAGATTGAAGACTTCGTCTCGTGTCCGGATGGGACTCTCCTTGGCATGGAAGGCAAGCTAGGCAATACGGATATGTATATCTCCTCCTTTGTAACCGACCTTGTGTAACCCTAGCCCTCTCCGGTGTCTATATAAACCGGAGGGTTTTAGTCCGTAGGACAACACACAATCATACCATAGGCTAGCTTCTAGGGTTTAGCCTCTCTGATCTCGTGGTAGATCTACTCTTGTACTACCCATATCATAAATATTAATCGAGCAGGACGTAGGGTTTTACCTCCATCAAGAGGGCCCGAACCTGGGTAAAACTTCGTGTCCCCTGCCTCCTGTTACCATCCGCCTAGACGCACAGTTCGGGACCCCCTACCCGAGATCCGCCGGTTTTGACACCGACATTGGTGCTTTCATTGAGAGTTCCTCTGTGTCGTCGCCGTTAGGCTTGATGGCTCCTACTATCATCGATAGCGATGCAGTCCAGGGTGAGACTTTTCTCCCCGGACAGATCTTTGTGTTCGGCGGCTTCGCACTGCGGGCCAACTCGCTTGGCCATCTGAAGCAGATCGAAAGTTACGCCCCTGGCCACCAGGTAAGATTTGGAAGCTTAAACTACACGGCCGATGTCCGTGGAGACTTGATCTTCGACGGATTCGAGCCTCTGCCTTGTGCGTCACGCGGTCACGATGAGTACGATTTAGCTCTACCATCGGACAGTGTTCAGGAGATCGCACCAGCAGCCGCTCCGACCCTCAATTCGGAGCCAATTGCGTAGTCCATGCACGGGTGGATGGACCCCGCCACGCTAGCCTTATCCTCATCGGCGATCGAGCCGAACATCGACCTTACCCTGCACGAGAGCCGTGTTGTCGAATTGCCGGATCCTTCTCCGGCCACGGACTCCGAACCGCCTGCGCCCGTTCCTAGTGAATCTGATTGGGCACCGATCATGGAGTTTACCTCCGTGGATATTTTTCAGCACTCGCCCTTTGGCGACATACTGAATTCACTAAGGTCTCTCTCTTTGTTAGGAGAGTCCTGGCCGACTTATGACCGGCAGGATTGGGATGCGGACAACAAAGAAATTCGCAGCCCACCCACCACCCACTTAGTAGCCACTGTCGATGACTTAACCGACATGCTCGACCTCGACTCCGAAGACATCGACGGTATGGACGACGATGCGGGAGACGAAGAGGAACCACTACCCACAGGGCACTGGACAGCCACCTCATCATACGATATATACATGGTGGACACACCCAAAGAAGGCAATGGCGACGAGACAGCGGAGGATGACCCCTCCAAGAAGCAACTCAAGCGCCGATGTCAGCGGCGCCGCTCTAAGTCCCGCCAAAGCAAAAGTGGTGATACCGGCACATGAGATAATAACACTCCAGATAGTGCCGAAGACAACAACAATACCCTCTAGCAAGATTAGAGCAGGAGGATGGAGGAGCCAGCCCTCCTGAGAGAGCGGCAGACGGAGAGGCGGAGGATGATAATTGCATACCCCTCTCCGAAGACGAGGCAAGCCTCGGTGATGACGAATTCGCCGTGCCAGAGGATCCCATCGAACAAGAGCGCTTCAAGCGCCGGCTTATGGCCACAACAAATAGCCTTAAGAAAAAGCAGCAACAGCTTCAAGCTGATCAAGATCTGCTAGCTGGCAGATGGACTAAAGTCCTCGCGGTCGAGGAATATAAACTCGAGCGCCCCTCCAAGAGTTACCCAAAATGCAGGTTGCTACCTCGACTGGAGGAAGAAGCGTATGACGCGGCTGATCCGCCACCTCGTGGCCGCGATAGAGAGGCATTCCAGCCAAAAGCTTAGCCTGCACCCCGACGCCATTCACATAAAAAAGCATGGGGAAACACGCCAGACCTGCGAGACGTATTAGAGGACAAAGCAAAACATGCAAGATCGATCTACGGATCACGAGGGCGCGCGACTATGCAAGACGATAAACGTCACGCCGGATACAGTAAAAGTAAATCCGGCCGGGCCGAACACAGTGGGCAAGACCCATTCGAGCTGCATCGCGATATAGCCCAATACAGAGGCGCCACACACCCCTTATGCTTCACAGACGAAGTAATGGATCATCAAATCCCAGAAGGTTTCAAACCCGTAAATATTGAATCATACGACGGCACAACAGATCCTGCGGTATGGATCGAGGATTTCCTCCTCCACATCCACATGGCCCGCGGTGATGACTTACACACCATCAAATACCTCCCACTAAAGCTCAAAGGACCAGCGCGGCATTGGCTTAATAGCTTGCCAGCAGAGTCCATTAGCTGTTGGGAAGATCTGGAAGCCGCATTCCTCGACAACTTTCAGGGCACTTATGTGCGACCACCAGATGCCGATGACTTGAGCCACATAATTCAGCAGCCAGAAGAATCGGCTAGGCAATTCTGGACTCGGTTTCTAACAAAGAAAAATCAAATCGTCGACTGTCCGGATGCAGAGGCCCTAGCAGCCTTCAAACACAACATCCGTGATGAGTGGCTAGCCCGACACCTTGGTCAGGAAAAGCAGAAATCTATGGCAGCCCTCACGACAGTCATGACCCGCTTTTGTGCGAGAGAAGACAGCTGGTTGGCTCGCAGTAACAATATGTCAAAGAACCATGGTACTTCAGATACCAAGGACGACAATAGCAGGTCACGTCGCAACAAACACAAGCGCCGCATTAATAGCGATAATACTGAAGATACGATAGTCAATGCTGGATTCAAAGGTTCTAAACCCGGTCAGCGGAAAAAGCCATTCAAAAGAAGCACTCCGGGCCTGTCCAGTTTGGACCGTATACTTGATCGCTTGTGTCAAATACACGTCACCCCCGACAAGCCAGCCAACCACACCAACAGGGATTGTTGGGTGTTCAAGAAGGCCGGCAAGTTAATTGCCGAAGGCAAAGATAAGGGGCCACATAGCGATGATGAGGAAGAGCCCCAGCAGCCGAACACCGGAGGACATAAGAGGTTCCCCCCCACAAGTGCGGACGATGAACATGATATACGCAACCCACATCCCCAAGAGGGAGCGGAAGCGTGCGCTTAGGGATGTATATGTGTTGGAGCCAGTCGCCCCAAAGTTCAACCCATGGTCCTCCTGCCCGATCACCTTCGATCGCAGGGACCACCCCACTAGTATCCGTCACGGCGGATTCGCCGCACTGGTCTTAGACCCAATCATTGACGGATTTCACCTCACTCGAGTCCTTATGGATGGCGGAAGCAGCCTGAACCTGCTTTATCAGGACACAGTGTGCAAAATGGGTATAGACCCCTCAAGGATCAAACCCACAAAAACGACCTTTAAAGGCGTCATTCCAGGCGTAGAGGCCCACTGCACAGGCTCAATTACACTAGAAGTGGTTTTCGGATCCCCGGATAACTTTCGAAGCGAAGAATTAATCTTCGATATAGTCCCATTCCATAGTGGTTATCATGCACTGCTCGGGCGAACTGCATTTGCGAGATTCAATGCGGTACCGCATTATGCATACCTCAAGCTCAAGATGCCAGGACCTCGTGGGGTTATCACAGTTAATGGAAACACAAAGCGCTCGCTCCGAACGGAGGAGCACACTGCGGCCCTCGTAGCAGAAGTGCAAAGCAGCCTCTCAAGGCAATCCACCAGTTCGACAAGCGCGCTCGGAGTAATCGGCAACTGGACCACCTGGCATGATCTGAGCTCGCGTAGCAATGCGGCCCCCACTCCAGTCCCAGCTAAACGGCGAAATCCGTGCCACACGTACATAATTACACATTAAAAATACCATGGCCACAGGTGGGGAGGGGGGCACAACTACGACACGCCCCAAGACGCGGCTTAAACCGCACTAGGGGCTTCCCACTTTGTTATTTTTCTCTTTTCAGGACTTTAATCTCTGGAAACCCTATCCGACAGCAGGATTGCCGAACACATGATGTAGCAACCAAGGAGGAAGAAAGCTACGTCACACCATGGAACTCCCAGGTGGATTACGATAACGAGTGAAATATTTACTTTAATACTATTCCTTAGCTTGCCCTTGGAAGGGACATAGTCCTACTTTTTGCTTATCGTACTATCTGTATCATTCTGCCTTAACGCACCTCTTTGAATAAACAATGCATAACATTATGACTATTATTGCATTCTTGTTATATATATATATATGTTCATTAATGACACCCTGCAACCGTACACTTTGGTACGGCCAACACACTAGGGGCTTAAGTACCCCACAATATGGTGTGAGATGTCCGAACACTTTCACAAGTGCAGCACCCCGAACTTATAGCATTATATGCATCAACTCCGAATCATGTCTTTGGTCAAATGTTGGGTTTGCCCGGCTCCTATGTTTTGGTACCTTATGTTCCGCTCTATCGGCTAAGGTAGCGCTAGGAGAACTACTACGATTGTGCCCCGGTTCTGCTGGGCTAAGCACCTCAGTAGAGAAAGCTAAAACTGACTGTCATGATAAGGCGAGAGACTGGTCGCTGTTCGGCGAGGTTTCGAGTCCCTAAAGACTTACGCTGCTTAGAGCGAGGAGCCAGTCCTAACCGGCTTAAAGGCGTGTATCGCGCCTCGTATTCGGCCTTCTGAATACTAGGGGCTTCGCTGAAATCTAAAATTATAGAATTCTATGGCTAAGTGAGAGTGATAAAGCATTATTAGTCCGGTTGCCTTGTTCGCTGTGCTGAGCACCTCCCTCGACGGACCCAAACATGGGAACAAGAGTGCTCAGGTTTATCCCGAACACCCCAGCACTTGCGGCATGGGGGCATAAGCCGAGGACTAGCCATCTCTCATATTGGATAAACAACCAAATAGAAGGTAATATTTTAAATTCAAACAAGCGTTGCATAGCGCATATGAAACAAGTTTTCATCATACAGGATCACACGAGCAAGTTTACTCAAATATTACATCCTTTGAACATTCGTCCGCTACAAGACAGGCACCCTTCAGGACACCCTCATAATAAATTTCGAGGGTGCGATGCTCCTTGCCCTGCGGCGGTCCCTCCTTGATCAGCTTCACAGCGTCTAGTTTGGCCCATTACACCTTCACGCGGGCGAAAGCCCGGCGTGCACCTTCGATGCAGACAGACCGCTTGACGACCTCCAGCCGTGGGCAGGCGTCCACAAGCCGCCTCACCAGGCCGAAGTAGCTGTTCGGCAGGGCGTCGCCAGGCCACAGCCGGACTGTAAATCCCTTCATGGCCTGTTCGGCCGCTTTGTGTAGCTCGACCAGCTGCTTCAGTTGGTCGCTCATAGGCACCGGGTGTTCGGTCTCAGTATACTAAGACCAGAACAGCTTCTCCGTTGAGCTCCCCTCCTCGGCCTGGTAAAACCGTGCGGCATCCGACACACTGCGGGGAAAATCTGCGAATGCTCCTAGAGAGCTCCGGATTCGGGTAAGTAATAGGTAATTTACTTTCACATGCTTGCTTTGCATATAGAATGCCTAGGGATGGCAATTTTATCCATGGATCTGGATACCCATGGATACCCGACCCGGTTGGGCAAGGGTATGGAGCACATTTTCACCCATGGATCTGTGGATATGGACATCCACAAATAGACGGGTTGGGCATGGTTATAGTTTGTGCTCCATAGATATCCAATGGATACCCGTATGACATGTGGGGCCATATGCCAGTGATAGTAGAAAGAGCGAACCAATGGGAAATGGCAGGAAATATGCAACTTGTGCCATGAACTATATGCTGCAGAATCAACCTCTGATATGTCACACTTCAGGACTCATCGTATTATTTGTTGCCTACTTATGCATGTAGCTTATGTTGCCATTTGTGTGTGAATGATGATGAGTTAATTTGATCTGTGGGAGGCTTCATGCTGACTTTTCTATGCCCATGGAGCTCCATGGGTATGTGGGTATCCAGTGGGTTTGGGCATGGGCACAAGTTGTGCCCATGGATAATTTGGTGGATGGGCAGAGGGTAGGAAGATGGGTCATGGGTTGGATTTGGACCAGCTCCACCCGCCCCAAACCCGACCCATTGCCATCCCTAAGAATGCCTTACCCACCGCTATTTTTTTCATCGCGTCAATCTCCTGGAGGGCCTTTTGGGTTTCGGCCTTGGCACTTTTTGTGCTCTCGAGGGCCGCGGCAAGCTCAGACTCTCGCGTCTTCGAGTCAAGCTTCAATGCCTCGTGCTTCGTCATAAGAGCCTGGAGCTCTTGCTGCACCTCGCCCACCGGAGCCTCTTGCTTTTCCCGCTCGGTGCGCTCCTTGGACGCTTTATCTTCGGCCTTGGACAGCGCTTGCTTTAGGGTCGCCACTTCGGTCGCGGCCCCTGGCAAACATACGATGATCCTGTCATTTTGCAATCGCATCTTCTTTTATATATACATAGACAGGGTATTACTTACCCTTGTTCTCCTCGAGCTGCCTCTTGGCAAGGCCGAGCTCTTTCTTGGACCCCTCGAGGTCCTGTTTCAGTGTGGCGACCTCCGCAGTCAGTGCGGCTGAGGCCAGCAGCGAAGCCTGCATACGCATACAGACATAATTATGTTAGACTCCTGCGGTATTATTTGATCCTCTATTCAGTTTTTCTTTTCTGAACACCGGACAGAGCATCAGGGGCTACTGTCTATGTAGTAATATTTTTCCTATATTTCAAACACTTACCTCAAAGCCTGTTAGAAGGTTGGCACATGCTTCAGTCAATCCGCTCTTGGCGAACTAAACCTTCTGGACCACCGCACTCATAATAGTGCGGTGCTCCTCGTCGATGGAAGCGTTGCGAAGTGCTCCCAATAGATTGTCCGGTGCCTCTGGATGGACAGAGGTCACCGGCACAGGCGTCTTGCCCCTCTTGGAAGGAGGCCGCCTGCCCGAATCCGGAACCGCTGGAGGTTCCGGCGCGATGTTCGGCTGAGGGCCGAAATCGGAGCCCTCGGGGGCCTTGTCCCCTCTGCTCCAGGAGTCAGGAAGGTCGCCTTGAGGCGCCTCCGGGACTGTCTCCCCTTGACTCGGTGCGTCTTGAGATAGTACCTCGGCGTCGTCCCCAGGGCAAGGGGAGGTGGCGGTCGGAAGTGGATCACTATCCATATCTGACGAGCCCAGGGAGCTGTCCGACGATACATTGATACTGGCTCGTGGCGGCCTGCATAATCATATTCGGCGTTAGGGGAAGCAGTGCAACAAAGGAATGCTATGAGTTACTCTGGTATCCGAATACTTACGACTTCGCTAGGGGCTTGGCCCTGAGCAGCCACTCGTCTTCGCCTTCGGCGGCGATGGTGGAACTGTCCGGAAGGAGAGTCCTTCCCTTCTTGGACCCTTCGGTCTCCCCAGTTGGGGCGGCCTTCCTTTTCTTGTCTCCCCCAACTGGAGGGGGAGCATCTTCTTCTTCCTCCTCGTCTTTGGGGGAGGAGTGTGCCGCAGAGTTATCGGACGATGAATCCAATGACGCCTGGTGTCGGGAACTCTTTCAGGTTCCCTTGGCCTTCTTGGTCTTCTCCGGCACCTTGTAAGGGGCCGGAGTCAGCATCTTCGTCAGGAGAGCGTCCGCTGGGCCTTCGGGTAAAGGAGCCAGATAGTCGATCTGTCCGGCCGTCTCCTGCCAGTCCTATCAAAGGTACGGGAGTTTAGATCCCGCATAGAGTCAAACTATGAAAGACAAGTATCCTGTGAGAGGTAAAATAGCTTACCGCGCTGGCTTGGCGCTTCGCGCAGAATCCGCGATCCTCGGTAGTGGGAGGGGGAACCTCGGCACCCTTGAATAGCACCTTCCAGGCATCCTCGTGAGTTGTGTCGAAGAGACTATTCATAGTTCGATGCTGGGCCGGGTCAAACTCCCACAAGTTGAAAGCCCATTGTTGGCACGGGAGGATCCGGCAGATTAGCATGACCTGGACTACGTTGACGAGTTTGAGCTTCTTGTTCACCATGTTTTGAATACATGTTTGGAGTCCGGTCAGCTCTCCCGAACTACCCCAGGACAGGCCCTTCTCTTTCCAGGAGGTGAGCCGCGTGGGGATGCTAGATCGGAACTCGGGGGCCGCTGCCCATTTAGGGTCACGCGGCTCGGTGATGTAGAACCACCCTGATTGCCACCCCTTTACGGTCTCCATGAAGGAGCCTTCGAGCCATGTGACGTTGGGCATCTGCCCACCATGGCGCCTCCGCACTCCGCCTGGCGGCCGCTCACTACCTTTGGCTTGATATTAAAGGTTTTCAGTCATAAGCCGAAGTGGGGTTTGATTCCGAGGAAGGCCTCGCACACGACGATAAACGCCGAGATGTTGAGGATGAAGTTTGGGGCCAGATTGTGGAAATCCAGGCCGTAGTAGAACATGAGCCCCCGGACGAATGGGTGGAGAGGGAATCCCAGTCCGCGGAGGAAATGGGTAAGGAACACTACCCTTTCATGGGGCCTGGGGGTGGGAATGAGCTGCCCCTCATCTGGAAGCCGGTGCGCGATGTCGTCGGGCAGGTATCCGGCTCTTCTCAGCTTCTTGATGTGTCCCTCCGCGACGGAGGAGACCATCCACCTGCCTCCCGCTCCGGACATGGTTGGAGAAGGTCGAGGTGGGAAATGCAGACTTGGGCACTGGAGCTCGAGTGTGCGAAAATGGATGAGCAAGGGAGGAAGAAGGCGTGGATGAAAAGGTGAATCCTTATCCCATTATATGGGCAGCCGAAACTATGCGCCCCCACTAGCCTGGTAAAACTCGCTTATCCCCCAAGTGCCGTAATCGATGGCGCGGTTGGGTTACCCACGCCCGTATTGATGAGAATCCCGTGATAAGGGGACACGATCTCTGCTTTGACAAGACGTGTCAAAAAAACCGCCTCGCATTATGTGCAGGGCTAGTCAAAGGAAACGGTTCGAATAATCACCGGGCCATGAAATAATGTCGTGTTGCCAAAACAAGTCAGCAAATTAGATTTGTGGAAATATTATTCTCTCTACGGTGGTATGTGGAACTTATTTTACAGGGTTGGACACTATCCTTGTATTCAAATTCTTCCGTGATGTATTCGGAGGAGGAACCCGCCTTGCAATGCCGAAGACAATATTGCACGCCGGACTCATCATCATTGAAGCTTGGTTCAGGGGCTACTGAGGGAGTCCTGGATTAGGGGGTCTCCGGACAGCCTGATTATAACCTTTGGCCAGACTATTGGACTATGAAGATACAAGATTGAAGACTTCGTCTCGTGTCCGGATGGGACTCTCCTTGGCATGGAAGGCAAGCTAGGCAATACGGATATGTATATCTCCTCCTTTGTAACCGACCTTGTGTAACCCTAGCCCTCTCCGGTGTCTATATAAACCGGAGGGTTTTAGTCCGTAGGACAACATACAATCATACCATAGGCTAGCTTCTAGGGTTTAGCCTCTCTGATCTCGTGGTAGATCTACTCTTGTACTACCCATATCATAAATATTAATCGAGCAGGACGTAGGGTTTTACCTCCATCAAGAGGGCCCGAACCTGGGTAAAACTTCGTGTCCCCTGCCTCCTGTTACCATCCGCCTAGACGCACAGTTCGGGACCCCCTACCCGAGATCCGCCGGTTTTGACACTGACATTCATGCTCACGGCAACTTTGTGAATCTTGATTACAGAAACTTTTCAACAAAAATAATTATCCCTTTGTACAATTCCATTGTATTATAAAAATAATGTGCCAAGGTTTGACTTTAGGATGTTTACATTTGCTTGATGGTTTGTACGGTGCAGGACAGAAACTTTGGCTGTAGTGCGCGATTTTACATTTTTTACTGGGAAGTCAAACGGTTCTGATTCCTTTTGCACTGTCTTTCTATACAAATTGTTTATTTTTCCTAATTTTGGCAAAAAAATTCAAGTATCAAAAGTATGGTGAATGTTCCGATTATTACAGACTGTTCTGTTTTAGACAGATTCTGTTTTTGATGCATAGTTTACTTGTTTTGATGAAACTATCAATTTATATCAGTGGATTAAGACATGAGAAAGTTATACTACAGTGGACACAATGCAAAAACAAAATATGAATTGGTTTGCAACAGTACTTAGAGTAGTGATTTGCTTTATTATACTAACGGATCTTACCGAGTTTTCTGTTGAAGTTTTGTGTGGATGAAGTGTTCGATGATCGAGAAGGTTTCGATGTGAGAAGAAGGAAGAGAGGCAAGAGCTCAAGCTTGGGGATGCCCGAGGCACCCCAAGTAGACTCAAGCTTCTAAGCTTGGGGATGCCCCGGAAGGCATCCCCTCTTTCTTCAACAAGTATCAGTATGTTTTCGGATTCATTTCGTTCATGCGATATGTGCAAATCTTGGTGTGTCTTTTGCATTTAGTTTTCACTTTTATTTTATGCACCATGCTGGTATGAGATAGTCCTTGGTTGATTTATAGAATGCTCTATGCACTTCACTTATATCTTTTGAGTATGGCTTTATAGAATGCTTCATGTGCTTCACTTATACCTATTGAAGTTTGGATTGCATGTTTCTCTTTACATAGAAAACCGCTATTTGTTGAATGCTCTTTTGCTTCACTTATATTTGTTAGAGCACGGGCATATCTTTTGTAGAAAGAATTAAACTCCCGTGCTTCACTTATATCTATTTAGAGAGATGACAAGAACTGGTCATTCACATGGTTAGTCATAAAACCCTACATAAAACTTGTAGATCACTGAATATGATATGTTTGATTCCTTGCAATAGTTTTGCGATATAAAGATGGTGATATTAGAGTCATGCTAGTGGGTAGTTGTGGATTGTAGAAATACTTGGGTTGAGGTTTGTGATTCCCGTAGCATGCACGTATGGTGAAACGTTATGTAACGAAGTCGGAGCATGATTTATTTATTGATTGTCTTCCTTATGAGTGGCGGTCGGGGATGAGCGATGGTCTTTTCCTACCAATCTATCCCCCTAGGAGCATGTGTGTAGTACTTTGTTTCGATAGCTCATAGACTTTTGCAATAAGTATGTGAGTTCATTATGACTAATGTTGAGTCCATGGATTATACGCACTCTCACCCTTCCACCATTGCTAACCTCTAGTATCGCGCAACTTCCGCCGGTACCATAAACCCACCATATACCTTCCTCAAATCAGCCACCATACCTACCTATCTGTAACATCCCAAATTTTCAATTTGGAATGTTATACATTAGATCATCATTGCATATCATATTTTATTGCTTTTCTGGTTGATCCTAGAAATTCTACGCAACTCAAGGACCCTCAGAGAGAGTTGGGGATTTTGTTATTTTCGTATTTGAGTTTTTCTCAAATTTTGAAGATAGGACCATTTGATTTTATTTATTTTATCTTCAATTATTTCTATTATAAAAAAATGAGAGAGGGAATAAAATGACTTTCCCAAAATAAAGAAATATTGAGGATTTAATAAAAAATCAAATAAGATTTTATTTTGGTTTTATTTGCTATTTTATTTGAATTTGGGAAAAATTGCACATTTTCAAAAATTGCATTTAGAGCCAAAAAATGTTCATCCTGTTCTAAATATTTTATTTAGACGAAGAAATTTTGTTTTGGCATTTTTAGGTTTTTATTTATTTTTCTAGATTTTTTTCTTAGGCGCAGCGAAATTGTTTTTAAAAAAAATCCCGCGCCCGACTGGGCCAAGGGCCCAGCCGAGCCAAGCCGGCCCAAGCCGCCGCCGCCGCCTTCCCCGCCGGACTCGAGGAGGAGTCCGAGCCGGAGCCGCCCTGCGCTGCCGACCCCTCCCCAAGTCAACCCCCTCCTTTATATAGCCAACCCGGGCCCTCCCCTGGAGCCCCGAGTCGCCGCCGCCACCCCGCACCCCACACCGCCGCCGCACACCGCCGCCGCCGCTGCCGCTTGCCTCTCCTCACCCCGCCGCCTTCCGGAGCCCCGCCGGAGAGCCGCCGCCGCCGAGGTAGTCGCCGGTCGTTTTTTTGAAAACCCTAGTTTCCGTTTTTTTAGATAAATAGATCAGTTTTTTCGGTTTATTTATTTAGTGAGCGCCCGTTCGTCTGTTCGTCTTAACGAACGCGTTTTTTGTTTAGTTTCTGTTAACAAACGTTCGTTCGTTAACTGTTCATCGTTTTTCTTTTTCTCGGATTAAATCCGCGGTTTTTCTGATCGCGATCTCTGATCCGATGTTCGTTCTAGTTTAACTTTTCGCTCGTTTATCGGAATCTGGCGATTCAATTGCCTGGAGTTTCGTCTCGAAACCCTCTTTCCATTTAACCAACTCAAACAAGTTTTTGCCACTGTGAAAATTGCCTTAGACCCAGAATAGTAAACGAAGCTTGTTTCTCTTGTCGTTTGTCTTTCGTTGCTTCGTTCGTTTTGATTCTTTTTGCCAACCGGAGTTCTTAAGTTGAACTTTTTGGTTAGTTCTCTTGTTCGAGTTTTACCTGTGCATTAGTTGAGTACTTATTGTATGTTTGTTTGTTTGCGATAGAGTACCCAGAGTGCGCCGCTTGCTACTTCGAATCGCTAGGTTTCCCGGATCATCAGCAAGGCAAGTAACACTTTGATCAACCTCCTACTACCCAGTTTTATTGCATTAGATCAATCCTCACACATTGCATGATTAGGATCTAATTAAATTGTGGGTTTGGGGAGTAGTTGAGGTAGAACCTATTACCTGTTTATTATCAAACCTTTGGGAGTTACTCTACGTTTGCTTATTATTGCTATGCTATGCTAGTAGATGTGGATTGGGTGAGTGTATCCATGATAGATGTGAGCTTTGTTAATTAATGGTTTATTTAAGGTGGCAACCTAAACACACATCTGGGTGGATTGAGGCACCTGGGTATTCCAGCGATTGCCTGTTTTCTTTTGGACCGCCACCCAGGCTCAAAGGGATCATGAGATTATTCATACTAGAAACTTCCCTGTGCAGCCACAAGCTACTATGGGCTCTAGCATAGTTGACTAAGTCGTGCGAACTCTTATAGTGGTAGACTAGAAGATGTAGGGGATGTAGGTTGGTACGGTCTACCCGTTCGTAAGGTGCTAGCGCTTCCGAAAGACTATGTCTCGGTCATCCGTTTCTCAAACACCATGCAGTGCGAGTAAACCAACGGAGGAGATCGAGTCTTGTGGGGAAAAGTGCGCAAACCTCTGCAGAGCGTATAAACTAATCATGGTTAGCCGTGTCCCCGGTTATGGACATCTTGAGTATCTAGTACTTGGATTATCATGTGAATCTCATCATGTTACTCTAAAGTTAATTGTTGGGTTTTAATGATGATGCTTAATTGGGATTGAGAATGCTGTCAACCATTCTCAATGTTTAACAATTACCATGATAGTTAAATAAAATTTATTCCTTTGCAGTAGGGAAAAATTTGCTTTACGCAAAACTGTAACCATAGAGTTTTCCACCAGCCATATATGCATATAGAATAGCCTATTTTATTCCATTACTCTCTATGTGTTACATTGCCAGCATATTCCATGTGCTGACCCGTTTCGGGCTGCAACGTTAATGTTGCAGACTTTTCAGACGATGATTAAGGTGCCATTAGGTCGTGGTTCTATACTCAGTGATGTCGTTGGAGTTGATGGACTCACTTATCTTCCAAGCCTTCTGCTGTTATCGTTATTAGATGGCCTTAAGCCATATTTATTGTAATAAGTTCTCTTTTGAGACACTCGATGTAATAAGTGTGTGATTGCTACTCTGTTATAAATCCTTCAAGTACTGTGTGGTGTCAGCATTACTGATCCAGGGATGACACCGGAGCACAGAGATTGGACTGTTTGGGTCTAGTCGCTACACTATCATGGCATTCCCATAGCCATTCCGAGATATATTGCCATGCAACTTCCATCATCATCATATACATGACTTGAGCATTCATTATCATATTGCTTTGCATGATCGTAAGATAGCTAGCATGATGTTTTCATGGCTTGTCCGTTTTTTGATGTCATTGCTACGCTAGATCATTGCACATCCCAGTACACTGCCGGAGGCATTCATATAGAGTCATATCTTTGTTCTAGTATCGAGTTGTAATATCGAGTTGTAAGTAAATAGAAGTGTGATGATCATCATTATTAGAGCATTGCCCCAGTGAGGAAAGGATGATGGAGACTATGATTCCCCCACAAGTCGGGATGAGACTCCGGACGAAAAAAATAAAAACAGAAAAAAAGAAAAAAGAGAAAGGCCAAAAAAAGAGAAGGCCCCCCAAAAAATAAAAATAAAAATAAAATGAGAGAAGAAGAGAGAAGGGGAAATGTTACTATCCTTTTACCACACTTGTGCTTCAAAGTAGCACCATGTTCTTCATATAGAGAGTCTCTTGAGTTATCACTTTCATATACTAGTGGGAATTTTCATTATAGAACTTGGCTTGTATATTCCGATGATGGGCTTCCTTAAATGCTCGAGGTCTTCATGAGCAAGCAAGTTGGATGCACACCCACTTAGTTTCAGTTTGAGCTTTCATACACTTATAGCTCCAGTGCATCTGTTGCATGGCAATCCCTACTCACTCACATTGATATCTATTTATGGGCATCTCCATAGCCCGTTGATACGCCTAGTTGATGTGAGACTATCTTCTCCTTTTTGTCTTCTCCACAATCACCATTCTATTCCACCTATAGTGCCATGTCCATGGCTCATGCTCATGTATTGCGTGAAAGTTGAAAAGGTTTGAGAACGTCAAAAGTATGAAACAATTGCTTGGCTTGTCATCGGGATTGTGCATGATGTGAATATTTTGTGTGGTGAAGATGGATCATAGACAGACTATATGATTTTGTAGGGATAACTTTCTTTGGCCATATTATTTTGAAAAGACATGATTGCTTTATTACTAGGCTTGAAGTATTATTGTTTTTATGTCAAATGATAAACTATTGCTTTGAATCACTCGTATCTTAATATTCATGCCATGATTAGATATGTGATCAATATTATGCTAGGTAGCATTCCACAACAAAAATTATCTTTTTTATCATTTACCTACTCGAGGACGAGCATGAATTAAGCTTGGGGATGCTGATACGTCTCCGTCGTATCTATAATTTTTGATTGTTCCATGCCAATATTCTACAACTTTCATATACTTTTGGCAACTTTTTATACTATTTTTGAGACTAACATATTGATCCACTCCCCAGTGCCAGTTCCTGTTTGTTGCATGTTTTTTGTTTCGCAGAAAATCCACATCAAACGGAGTCCAAACGGGATAAAAACGTACGGAGATTTTTTTTGGAATATATGTGATTTTTGGGAAGTGAAATCAACGCGAGACGATGCTCGAGGGGCCCATGAGGCAGGGGAGCGCGCCCCAGTGGGGCAGGCGCGCCCTTGACCCTTGTGGCCACCCCGTAAGGCGGTTGGTGCCCTTCTTTCGCCGCAAGAAAGCTAATATCCGGATAGAGATCGTGTTCAAATTTCAGCCCAATCGGAGTTACGAATCTCCCGGAATATAAGAAACAGAGAGAGACAGAGAGACAGATCCAATCTCGGAGGGGCTCTCGCCCCTCACACGCCATGGAGGCCATGGACCAGAGGGGAAACCATTCTCCCATCTAGGGAGGAGGTCAAGGAAGAATAAGAAGGAGGGGGGCTCTCTCCCCCTCGCTTCCGGTGGCACCGGAGTGCCACCAGGGCCATCATCATCACCGCAATCTTCACCAACAACTTCACCACCATCATCACCAACTCTCCCCCCCTCTATGCAGTGGTTTAACCTCTCTCTTACCCGCTGTAATCTCTACTTAAACATGGTGCTCAACGCTATATATTATTTCCCAATGATGTATGGCTATCCTATGATGTTTGAGTAGATCCGTTTTGTCCTATGGGCTATTTGATGATCAAGATTGGTTTGAGTTGCATGTTTTATTATTGGTGCTGTCCTATGGTTCTCTCCATGTCGCGCAAGTGTGAGGGATCCCCGCTGTAGGGTGTTGCAATACGTTCATGATTCGCTTATAGTGGGTTGCATGGGTGACTGAAACACAAACCCGAGTAAGGGGGTTGTTGCGTGTGGGATAAAGAGGACTTGATACTTTAATGCTATGGTTGGGTTTTACCTTAATGATCTTTATTAGTTGCGGATGCTTGCTAGAGTTCCAATCATAAGTTCATATGATCCAAGTAGAGAAATTATGTTAGCTTATGCCTCTCCCTCATATAAAATTGCAATAATGATTATTGGTCTAATTATCGATTGCCTAGGGACAAATAACTTTCTCGTAACAACAAGCTCTTTAATAAACCTAACTTAGTTGTGTCTTTATCTAAACAGCCCCTACTTTTTATTTACTTGCTCTTTATTATCTTGCAAACCTATCCAACAATACCTACAAAGTACTTCTAGTTTCATACTTGTTCTAGGTAAAGCGAATGTCAAGCGTGTGTAGAGTTGTATCGGTGGTCGATAGAACTTGAGGGAATATTTGTTCTTCCTTTAGCTCCTCGTTGGGTTCGACACTCTTACTTATCGAAATAGGCTACAATTGATCCCCTATACTTGTGGGTTATCAATCCCCCAAGCGGATTCAAGACCTCCTTTCGGAGAAGAACATCAAGACCCCCTCTTGGGCGGCCCCCTTCAAGACCTCCTCATGGAGATGAACCTTACCTTGTATCCTTCCCTTTGTTGTTCATGTACCTTGTGGATCTTGTGTGTTTGATTGTCTAGTGGATGTGTGATTGGACTTGTTCTTGAGTGTTTCCTCTTGTGATTTCTCTCTGTTCTTCCTCGTGTTCTTCGTGTTCTTCATGGGATCCGCTCCTTTTGTGAAAGATCGGCCCCTAGGGTTCCTACCCTACATCATCTTGGTATCATGAGCCACGTTGATCACGATTTTGGAGCCTCCCCTAGTTGTTTTCTAGCCTAATTTTGTTGTGTTCTTTCCCAATCTCGAAAATCCCCACCAAAAATAGCCCCAATTTTTTTTGTGATTTGTTGGTTTGACGAAGTTTTATTGGATTTGATCCATGGATTTGCTTGGTTTCAAGTGGATCTAGCATCTCCCCAAGTTTCTCCACTTTCCATCCACGAAACCCGTCGAATTTTGACCCCGAAATCACCCATTTCCGCCCCAAAATCCACCCCGATTCGGATCTGTGAATTTTTCCTGACACCAGTGGTACAACCGGCCCCCAAGGTGGTACTACCACTCCCCCATAACCTGATACTTCTACCAGCTAATTCTGGAACTCCAGGATGCTCCAGGAGTGGTACAACCGCCCTAGCAAGCGGTACAACCGCCCCTCCCAATTTCAGCCTCGGCTGATTGATAGTTTTGACCATAACTTTCACATCTGGAATCCGATTTTCGCGTTCTTTAGCTCATTGAGTAGCTATTGACATCCTCCATCCATCTACATAGGTTCCAACACCTTTTGACACCATCAACTTTTTGGAACTTTGGCATCTTTGCCTAGGGCTTCCACCACATCGTTCGCAAAACCACCATAACCTTCTGCAACCTAACCAATTTTGTTCCCCATCGCATTTGTGGTTGTTTGAGTTGTGATTCGAGTTTCCTAAGGTGTTTAGGCTACTTAGGGATGATTGCTTCTTCATCAACCACCACTACCACCATAACTTCCGCATAGGCTTGCTCACCATACACTTCCGACACCCCAACTTAACCCAATTTTGTTTGTGTTGTGAGTTGTGTCTCCTAAGGTGTTTCGGCTACTTAGGGACCGTGCTTACAACTCCGACACCGTGTATAGTCCACCACCTTACCCTCCATTTCCGCATTGCGTACTCCACAACCCATCATTGCATTTCCGCAATCCCTTTGAGCTTCCGCCACCACCACCACATTCCCGCTACCACCATTTGACATTTGAGATTTTGAGTTTGCGGTTTTTCCATTTCCTAAGGTGTTTCGGCTACTTAGGGACGAGTCTCCATCATCTTGGTATCTCCATCAAGATCACCGCCACTCATCATCACCGCGACGGTAACCTCCATACCATCTTGGTATCGGCTCTGCAAAATAAGTTTCCACATATTGCCATAGAGAGAATAATATTTACACAAATCTAATCTGCTGACGTATTCCGTAGTGTGACGCACCACGGCCAAGCCTTTATTCGAATCGTTTTACTATCCCACCTCAGCGCGTCATGCGAGGCGGTTTCCTTGGCACATCTTGTTAAAGCAGAGATCGTGTCCCCTTATTCCGGGATTCTCATCAATACGGCGCTTGGAGATAAGCAAGTTTTACCAGGCTGGTGGGGACACGTAGTTGCGTCCACCCATATAAGGGGATAAGGATCCACCTTTTCACCTACGCCTTCTTCCTCCTTCGCCTATCCATTTTCGCGCACTCGAGCTCCAGCGCCCAAATCCGCACTCCCCACCTCAACCTTCTCCAACCATGTCCGGAGCGGGAGGCAAGTGGATGGTCTCCTCCGTCACGGAGGGACACATCAAAAAACTGAGGAAGGCCGGATACTTGTCTAACGACATCACGTACCGGCTTCCCGAAGAGGGGAAGCTCCTCCCCACCCCAAGGCCCCATGAGAGGGTAGTGTTCCTTCCCCACTTCCTCCGCGGACTGGGCTTTCCTATCCACCCATTCGTCCGGGGACTCATGTTCTACTACGGCCTGGATTTCCATGATTTGGCCCCGAATTTCGTCCTCAACATCTCGGCGTTTATCATCGTGTGCGAGGCTTTCCTCTGCATCCGCCCCCATTTCGGCCTATGGCTCAAGACTTTTAATGTCAAGCCGAAGGTGGTGCACAGCAACCAGGCGGAGTGCGGAGGCGCCATGGTGGGCAAGATGCCCAACGTCTTATGGCTCGAGGGCTCCTTTGTGGAGACCCTGAAGGGGGCAATCGGGGTGGTTTTACATCACCGAGCCGCGCTACCCTGAGTGGGTCGCAGCCCACGAGTTCCGGTCCGGACCCCCAATGCGGCTCACATCCTGGAAAGAGACGGGCCTGTCGTGGGGTAGCAAAGGAGAGGTGACTGGACTGCAAACATGCATCCAAACCCTGGTGGACAAGCAGCTCAGGCTTGTCAACGTAGTCCAGGTCATGCTCATCCGCCGGATCCTCCCGTGTCAACAACGGGCCTTCAATCTGTGGGAGTTCAACCCGGCGCAGCATCGAACTCTGAGCAGGCTCTTCGACACGAGGTACGAAGATGTCTGGAAGGTGCTTTTCAAGGGCGCCGAGGCTCCCACATTCGCTACCGAGGATCACGGATTCGGCGTGCAGCGGCATGCCAGCGCGGTAAGTTGCTTGTGCCTTTTACAGGGTATTAGTTTTTCATAGTTTAACTCTATGCGAGACCTAAGCTCCCTTACCTTTGACAGGTTTGGCAGGCGAAGTCCGGACAGGTCGACTGTCCGGCTCCTTTGCCCGAAGACCCAGCCGATGCCCGCTTGGTGAAGTTGCTGGTTCCGGCACCCTATGTGGTGTCGGAGAAGAAGGCCACGAAGAGGGCCACGAGGACTTGAAAAAGTGCCGGCGCCAGGAGGTGTCGGGTTCATCATCCGACCGCTCCAGGGCGCATTCCTCCCGTGAAGACGAGGAGGAGGAAGAAGAGACCTCTCCCCCTCCAGCGGGGGGAGAGAAGAAAAGGAAGGCCGCCCTCACCGGGGAGGCCGAAGGGTCCAAGAAGGGGAAAACCCTTCCTCCGGACTACTCCACCAACGCCGACGACGGCGGAGAGGAGTGGCCGCTCAGGGCCAAGCCCCTGGCGAAATCGTAATTACCCGGATACTAGAGTAATTCATAGTATTCCTTTATGTCGAATATGTTTTTGCAGCCCACCCAAAGACCGGCTCGACGCGTTGTCGAGCGGTTCCCTGGACTCGTCGGATGTGAATTCGCTTCCGACGGCTTCCTCCCCCCGCCCTACGGACGACGCTGAAGTGTTGTACCAACAGGTTCCAAGCCAGGAGGAGGTGGTCCTGGAGGCGCCGTAAGGCGACCTCCCGGACTCCAGGAGTAAAGGGGATAAAACCCCCCAGGGCTCCAAGTCCGGCTCTAGGTCGGACACCGCTCCGGAACCTTCAAAGGTTCCGGAGTCCGGCGGGTGACCTCCTTCCAAGAGGAGCAAGCCCACTGTGCCGGTGATCCCCGTCCAACCGGAGGCACCAGACAATCTGTTGGAGGTGCTCAAAGGCGCCTCCATCGACGAGGAGCACCGCACCATTATGAGTACGGTGGTCCAGAAGGTTCAGTCCGCCAAGAGCGGACTGACTGAAGCTTGTACTAGCCTTTTAACAGGCTTTGAGGTAAGTAAAGAATGTGTAAATAATATTACCACATAGACAGTAGCCCCTGATGCTCTGTTTGGCGTTCGGGAAGAAAAACCGAAGAGAGGATCAAATAAAATTCACAGGAGTCTAACAAAAAGGAGTCAATATGCGTATGCAGGCTTCTCTGCTGGCATCCGCCACACTGACTGCGGAAGTGGACACGCTAAAGCAGAACCTCGAGCAGTCCGAGCAAGAGCTCGGGCGTGCCAAGAAGCAGCTTGAGGACAAGGAAGGTAAGAAATACCTTGTTTAAATATATATAAAAAGGTGCAATTGCAAAAAATGACAGGATTGTCGTGGCTATTGTAGGGGCCACGTCTGAGGTGGCGACCCTTAAGCAAGCGTTGGTCGAGGCCGAGAAGAGGGCGGCCACGGAGCGCACCGAGCGGGAGAAGTATGAGGCCCAGGTTGGCAAGGTGCAGCAAGAGCTCCAGGTTCTCATGAAAAAACATGATAGTTTGGAGCTTGACTCAACGACGCGAGCGTCTAAGCTTGCGGCGGCTATTGAAAATGCCAAGTATGCCCAGGCCGATTCCCAGAAGACCCTCCAGGAGTTGGATGCGGTGAAAAAGATAGCGGCGGGTAAGGCATTCTTTATGCAAAGCAAACACATAAACGCGAGGTACTTGTTACTTACCCGAATCCGGAGCTCTCCAGGAGCGTTCGCAGATCTTCCCCGTAGCGTGTCTGATGCCGCCGCATTCTATCGAGCCGAGGAGGGAAGCTCGACAGAGAAGGTGTTCTAGTCTCAGTATGCTGAGGCCGGACACCCCGTGCCCCTGAGCGACCAGCTGAAGCAACTGGTCGAGCTCCACAAGGCGGCCGAACAGGCCATGAAGGGCCTGATAGTTCGGCTATGGCCTGGAGAGGCTCTGCCTGGGAGCTATTTCGGGCTGGTGTGGCGGCTGGAGGGGGCCTGTCCAAGGCTCGAAGTCATCAAGTGCTCCGTCTGCATTGAAGGTGTGTCAGGACCCCGACTCAATGCCACATAGGTCTAGCATGTAACACCTCATATCACTTTGCGGCCTCACGCACGGTATTCCCACGGGTGTCGCCTTACCTTTGCCCGGGACCGTTTGCGCCTTTTGGCACACGTATATGACAGTGTCGCTAGCACCCATATGATAAGGAGCCCGGGCTGACATGGCTAGTCGTAAACCCAAAGTGACACAGACTTACAGGGACAGGCATCCATGACCCAGCATCGAACATGTCAGTCATCAGCGAATGAATCCAGGCTGTAGCACTGGGCTAGCAGGACTCCGGTGAACCGGGCTGTAGCGGGCTAACAGGACTCCGGTATTCATCGCGTGACATTTCCCCGAAGGGACAGACACAGGAACGAAGAAGGACACATGCCGGCCAGCCTAAGTGTTCCGGAGCAGTAGCAAGCTACCATGGCTCGGTGGAAACACTAGGAGACATTTCCCGGTAAGAGAGGCTACTAAAGATAAACAACTAGATGGTCAGATCCCACACATACCAAGCATTTCAATAGCATACACACAATATGCTCGATATGTGCAGATACAACATGGCATCACAACATGACTCTACGACTCAAGTAATTTATTCAATAGGCTCCGAGGAGCGAGATATTACAAACATGGGTCTCATGACCCAACAATCAGAGCATACAAATCAAAGCACAAGCGGAAGCTATCATGTCTGAGTACAGACATCTATAAATGAAAAAGGCTGAGAAGCCTGACTATCTACCAGATCCTGCCGAGGGCATAAGATCATAGCTGAGGTATCAAGCTAAACGTCGAAGTCCACGCGAAACTACTAGTGAGACCGAAGTCTCTCTGCAAAAACATAAAATAGGCAAACGTGAGTACAAATGTACCCAGCAAGACTTACATCAGAACTAACTACATATGCATCATTATCAACAAAGGGGATGGTGGGGTTTAACTGCAGCAAGCCAGCTTTGACTCGGTGGCTAACCTGAACTACGACTGCAAGCGACTCTTTTGAGGTGGCGCACACGAGTCCACATATTCACCATATCAATACACCACTATGGATCCGCTCTCGTCTCCCTACGAGAACGCCATCCATAGCACTCACGCTTATCTTGCGTATTTTAGAGTATCCACTTCCACTTGTCTATGAACTGATATAAGCAACCCAGAAGTCCTTTTCCGCGGACACGGCTATTCGAATAGATGATGTTAACCCTGCAGGGGTGTACTTCTTCATACATGTTTCCACCACTTAGCGTCTGCACACGACATGTGCTCGGCAGACTTCAAGCGAAAGCCGACGTGGGTGTAGACCACGACCTACCTAAACACTCAAGTCTCTAGTCCAGGTTTATCGCCTATTCGGGTTCCATCCATGAGGAGATCCGGCCGGAGTTTCGCTCACAGCCCCAAACAATGTGAACAGGGTTCCCGAGATACCAAACGGGCATCCGGTACACCGTGCCACGTACCTACCGCATCACAGCCCACCCCTACGGTCAGCGCTGTCCACGGCCTCCAGTAAGCTACAAACACCAGAACTACTTGCAACTCCTGGACAGAGGACTAGGGTGAATAAGAAGTCGAGCGGGGTCATATTTCAGGGCCCAATGTATGGTAGTAGCTGAATCATGGATCACAAACACAGAACTCAGTTCCTGAGGACGGCTTCGATGAGACAACCCACCATGTACTCCTACATGGCCTCTCACCGCTACCTTTACCAAATCGTGTTCACACACTTAGCTCACACACAGTAGGACATGTTCACACACCTCTGATTCATCCCTGATGAATCAGACCTGACTCAACTCTAAGCAATAGCAGGCATGACAAACAAACATGAATGAGTAGGCACATCAGGGCTCAAACAACTCCTACTCATGCTAGTGGGTTTCATCTATTTACTGTGGCAATGACATGTCATGCAAAGGATAAAGGGGTTCAGCTACCGCAGCAAGTAACAGATGAATCGGTGTTGTCCTAATGCAGTAAAAGAGAGCAGGAGCGAGAGAGTAGGATTGTATCGGAATGAACAAGGGGGTTTTGCTTGCCTGGCACTTCTGAAGATAACGTTGAGTCTTCATCAGTGTCAACGATCACATCATCGGTATCACGTCTATCGAGAGGGGACAAATACCGGCAACACAGAAGGGAACACAATCAATGCAATGCACAATATGATGCATGATCATGACATGGCAAAATGAATGTGCTTTGGGCTAATGCACCTAAAACCAGATTAAATGAAGTTGGTTTGAATCCAAGATTCAAATTCAAACTCCATATGTGGTTATTTAAATGTCATTCACTTCATTTGTCCTAAACAGTAGTGATAAGTTGTTCTAACATGCATGAAAATGGTACAGATGGATTCCTTGAATTTTTCTGATAATTTTTCATATATAATTTATTTAATTTGGAGTTACGGTTGAATTTCTATGAATTTTAGAAGTTTTAGGCATTTTCTGGAATTTCCTGAATATAATTAAATCCAGAAAGTATTACTGCATCATACTGACGTCACGATGACGTCAGCAGGTCAACGTGGCACAGTCCGGTCAACCCCTGACCGGTGGGTCCCGATTGTTAGTGTCTAACTAACTAATCTAACTTAGTTAATACTAACCTAACTTGATTAGCCGGGCGGGGCCCGCATGTCAGTGAGAGAGAGGGGGGTCAAACCCGGGTCAACTCGCCGGAGTTGACCCGCGGCTCGTCGCCGGCGAGGCCAGGGACGGCGGAGAGCGCCGGGATTCGCCCTCCGATGACCAAAAGAGCGGCGGAGGGGCTCTACGGGATGCCCAGGCTCGCGCGCATCTAACAGGGCGGACGGGAGAAGCTAAGGTGGCCGGAGGCGATGGCAATCATGACAACGGCGGCGGCCGGAGTTCGGGTGAGGCGCGGGCGGTGGCTACGGTGCGCCACAGGAGCGATAGACTAGGGTTTTGGGATCCTGGCGTGGTGTTGAGCATGGTGGTGTGCTTGGACGTGACGCGCGTGAGCTCTAGCCACGACGACCTCGTGGCCGGCGGCAATGGCTCTCGGGCTCGGCGGAGACGATGGATACGGCACGAAATTGAGCGAAAATACGGAGGGGAAACGAAGAGGAGCTCACGTCGAGTCCGCAGGGGTGGTCAGTGGGCTCGGGGAGGCTGCGAGGCGGGCGCGGGGTCGCCGGCGATCTCGGGGCCGGAGCTTGAAGACGATGAAGAAGGCGGTGATGCAGTGCGTCCGGCTTAGCTTGGCTCTGCATAGGTGACGAGGACGACGCTGCGGTCCTTCTGGATTGGTCGGCGAGGCGAGTGGTGGTCGGTGGCCGTGGCTATGGCGAGCGGCGGCGACGGCGACTCTCGGGTGGCTCGGGGAAGAGAGTCAGGGGAGGGAGAGAGGGTGCAGCGAGTGAGAAAGAGGAGCGAGGGGACACGGGGCGTCGTCGTGGCGTCGCTAGGAGGCCGGGGGGGGGGAAGCAGGAGGTGGCGTGCGGTGGCCGTGCGCGCATCGGCGCTCGCCACCGAGCTGCTTCGGTGCGAGGGGAGGAAGACGACAGGGGGGGGGGGGTTAGCGGTGGCGGGCTGGGCCGCCAGCTGGAGTTGGGCCAGGTGGCTGAGGTGAGCGCCAGGTACGGTCTTTCTCTCTCTGGTTTTTATTTCTGTTTTTTTTTTCTGTAGTTTGTTTTGATTTAGTTTTAGACACTAAATCATTTTAATAAATTCTGTAGGGTTTTATGTGGCTTGTTAAAATATATACAAAGCCACTCACAACTTCCAGAATTATTTGGAGTCATATTTAATATATATTAAATATAAATCCAAAGCAAATAGTTATTGGATTAATTCAAATGGCCCAAAATAATTAACTCTGAGATACCAAAAATATTGTTTTGAGTTTTACCTCTTTGCAATATTTTCAGAGACTGAGAGGAACATTTTTTTGGACTTCTTTGAGGAGATTTTAATGTTGATCATTTTTAGAAGGTTTCTGAGGCTTTGAAAATTCCTCAATTCAAATTTCATTTGAATTTAAACATGATGCAGCAACCAAGCTAGTCCAAGGCCAGGGTAAAGCTAGGGATGTGACAAGGTGCCCGTAGGGCCCTTGCCCGTGCTAAGGTGCACTGGGGCAAGCTGGATGCTGAGAAGCTTGTGAAGGACGGGCCACCGCCGGGGAAAGAGCATCGCAAGCCCGAGAATTATTATACGGATGTTCTGAAGGGTTATAACACCCTTGATGCGACTATATCTCCCACGTGTCGAGGCACGACTTAGAGGCATAATCGCATTGAAGGCATATGTCGCAAGTTAGGCAATCTTCACAACATCCCATGTAATATAGATAATAAAAGGGGAGATAACATAGTTGGCTTACACTTGCCACGTCAATCAAGTACATAAATAACATTACATCATTCAAACACTCGTGGCCCAACTACGGCGCCAAAATAAAAGATAACCCAACATGCGACACGGCCCCGATCACCCCCAACTGGGCACCACTACTGATCATCAGGGAAAGAAACATAGTATCATTGAGAGTCCTCGTCGAACTCCCACTTGAGCTCAAGCGCGTCACCTGGAGCGGAATCATCAGGCCCTGCATCTGGTGTAATAGTAATCTGTGAGCCACAGGGACTCAGCAATCTCGCACCCTCGCGATCAAGACTATTTAAGTTTATAGGTAAGGCAAGGCAAGGTAAATATGTGGAGCTGCAGCAAGCGACTAGCAAATATGGTGGATATCCTGTTCGCAAAAGAGAGAGAGAAGAGGAGGCAAAGCGCGAGGGAGAAACTAGAGGACAACCTGCACAAACATTACTCCAACACCGTGTCCACCTCCCGGACTCCGCCGAGAAGAGGCCATCACGGGAACTCACACGGTTGATTCATTTTAATTAAGTTAAGGTTCAAGTTATCTACAACCGGACATTAACAAATTCCCATCTGCCTATAACCGCGGGCACGGCTTTCGAAAGTTCAAATTGAAAGTGCGTTATATCGACTAGAGGGGGGGGGTGAATAGGCGATTTTTATGAAAGTCTTCAGAACATGGGAGTTTTGAAGACAAACGATAAAATTAAACCTATTACCATGCAGCGGAAGGTAGACTACACTAGGCAAACCATAGTCAAGTATTCAATGAAGTGAAAGCACAAAGACTAATAGCAGCTAGGTAGTAAGGATCAGGTAGGAAGATATTGTGAAGCCAAACAGAACATGCAGTCACTCAGTGAAGACAAATGATAAAGCAAACATACAATGACATCACAAGGAGAAACAGTAAGTAAGATGAAGTGAAGATGAAACCAGTGACTCGTTGAAGACAATGATTTGTTGGACCAGTTCCAGTTGTTGTGACAACTATACGTCTGGTTGGAGCGGCTAGGTATTTAAACCTTAGGACACACAGTCCCGGACACCCAGTCCTAAACACGCAGCTCAGGACACCCAGTCCTCACCGTATTCTCCTTGAGCTAAGGTCACATAGACCTCGCCCAATCACTCTGGTAAGTCTTCAAGGTAGACTCCCAAACCTTCACAGACTTCGTTCACTGGCAATCCACAATGTCTCTTGGATGCTCAGAACGTGACGCCTAACCGGCTGGAGGATGCACAGTCCTCAAGTGTAATAAGTCTTTAGATCACATAGACAAGAAGACTTAAGTGATGCCCAATTCTCTCTGGCTCTGGTGGTTAGGGCTTTTATCCTCACAAGGAATTCTCTCTCAAAGGCTTCGAGGTGGGTTGCTCTCAAACGACAAAAGCCGTACTTTCTATCTGAGCAGCCAACCGTTTATGGTTGTAGGGGGTGGGCTATTTATAGCCACTTGGCAACCCGACCTGATTTGTCCGAAATGACCCTGGGTCACTAAGGAACTGACACGTGTCCCAACGGTCATATTTCAAACTCACGCGGCAACTTTACTTGGGCTACAAGCAAAGCTGACTTGTCCGACTCTGGACAAGATTCGCTCTCATAGTCTTCACTCGAAGACATAGGTTCTTGGTTTAGGCATCACTTCAGTCATTCTGACTAGTTCTCTGGGACCCCACTTAACAGTACGGTGGTTCCTATGACTCAACACAAAAGAAAAAGAACTACGAAAGATCTAAGTCTTCGAGCTCCATAGGCTTCATATCGTGTCTTCTCTTGTCATAGTCTTCAATGTGAATATCTTCATATACCACCTTTGACTTCAATGTCTTCATACATTTTTAGGGGTCATCTCTGGTAGTAAAACCGAATCAATGAGGGACTTCTACCTGTGTTATCCTGCAATTCTCACAAACACATTAGTCCCTCAACTAGGTTTGTCGTCAATACTCCAAAACCAACTAGGGGTGGCACTAGATGCACTTACAATCTCCCCCTTTTTGGTGATTGATGACAAACTAGTTGAAGTTTTCAACGGGGAATATAATCTGTGAAATTGTAAAGGATAAGGAATTGTCTTCATAAGTTGCAAGGGCTCCCCCTGAAGATGTGCATATAAGTTAATTTGCTTTTGGAATGCAAATGCACATGGCAGGTTGTACTTGTGGAGATCCACTTCAGCTTATGATGACAATCCACTATGCATGTGAAAGTATATGAAGATAATGACATGCATAATGGAAAATGGACATCTGCAGAATGAGCTAAGTGCGGAATTTATCGTCGCACATGCGGAATTTATCTTCACAAAACAAGGTGGCAAATAAGTAGCAGACGACCATCTGGTTTAAGTATTACAACTCATAAGAACCAAATGTAGCAAAAAAGAGTTGTAAGCACGAAGCAAAATATAAGGCACCCGCCCATATGAACCCGCTTGAAGACTATCAATCTCATATGCTTCTCCCCCTTTTGTCAGTAATGACCAAAAAGGTTTGAAGACATAGAGCCTCTACTCGTTCCCATGAGGAGTAGGTGAAGTAGCAGGGTTGTTGGTGTTGTTTGGCGGTGCAGAAGAGCTTGCAGGTGCTAAAGGATATGGCAGTGAAGTAGCATCGTCTTCTTCCTCAATAATTCTTGCAGTGACTATGGCAGCGGAGGAAGAGAACTCAGAGTCTTCAAGGGATGGAGTTCCTAGCAGCACAACCCTTCGAGGAGGTGTGGAGTCAAACTTGAATCTCTCAGTGAAGCCATCCTCTTGAAGATCAGCTTCAGAAAGCATCATCGTTAGCCCTTTCCATGTGCGTCGACAGGTTTCATGGGCAACGAAAGCATTCTTGGTGGCAAGATTTCGAGTGCGATTAACATCCACCAAGAGGCTTTTCATCTGACGCTTCAGCCAGTCATGATGCATATCTTGTTTCTGATGTAGGGCCACAAGAAGCTCTCGGTCGTTGAGAACATGAGTGCGCTTCTTGGGTCTTGAAGTAGTGGCACTGTCAGTGGCTTCAGTGGAAGCAGGGTGTGGTGCACGTGTAGTGCCAGCCAAAGGATACACCCGAGAAACTGCTTCAACGCCTTCAACATTCTGTGTAAAACTCTGATGTTCTGCATTCTAAAGACTTAGAGGTTGCTTGGCAGGCTCAGAATATATGGCTTCAGTAGACATGTCCATGCCAGGCAAGAAAATCCGATGGTTGCGGGCTGAGGGCTGATAAGAGATGGCGGAATGTAGCTTGATCAGCCGCATGACCCAAGGGGCGTAGAACTTCAAACCAAACAGATCAATGCCTGATGCAGCAAGTTGGCATATGAAGAAGTCCTGTGCATTGAAGCATTTGCCATTAAGAATATAGAAGACCAAAGTCTTCATTGCACCCTGAAGCTTGGCCTTTGGAGAGTGCCCTTTGATAGGCCAGAGAGTCCGCCTGATGATGTGATAGATGGTTCTGGGCAGGTACTCAAGGTCTTCAACGAAGAACTCTGTGGGATACACAGCATCTTGAGGCAATGGCTTCATCATGCTAAGCATTTGGCTCATATTAGGTTCTGGCCACTGAAAGATGCTCTCAATAGCTCCAGCATGCAGTTGACAGCCTTGCTCGAAAAGATCGCCAGGAGTGGGCAAGCCAGTGAGCTTAATGATGTCAAATGCATTGGCTTCATGATGGACGTTGCCAGTCATCCACTCCAGGACCCAAGTCTTCGGATCTCTGCTGTATCCTTTGATGTGAAGTGTGGCATAGAATTGTAGCCGCAGCTCTTCATTCCAATGCTCTTCATCAGTAACAAACTGCAGCAGACCCACTTGCTTGAAGCAATCCAACGCTTCTTCTAGACAGGGCAGACCAGCTATAGCTTCAATGTCAAGGCGCTTGTGTGGGAAGATGCGACCTTGGTTGTAAAGAATGCAAGAGTAATAGCTTCGTTAAGGATAGCTCCAAAACCAATCAGATGATATCCATTCCCTTGAGTAGGGGTTCCTGGAGCTATCGAAGAACGTGTTGTCTGCCCTGAAGCCATTGATGTTGAAGGAGGCAGGTGCTGATGCAGGACCTGGAAACCTTGGCAGTCTTGGGATTGGCTTCTGGACCTGAGGCCTGTGCTCAACATGATAGTTGAATTGGGGACCGGCAACAGACTCAGGAACAGAAGTGGCGGGTTCAGTGGCTTCGCTGTCTACTGAAGCTTTTGCTGGGGAGGGCTCCACAGTAGCTTCGTTGTTGGTTGTGGCAGCCTCAACATTTTCATCCTCCACTTGACTAGCTGGAGGGTCGGTCACAGGCACGTTCTCCTGGAGAACAGCTTCTTGGTGGAGCAGAGGAGTGGGCTGTTGTGGTACTTCTTCTTCTGCGGCTGATGCAAAGATACAAATATGGAAAACAAGCAAACGGAACACACTCAACCACGTGCAAAGCTCAAACAATATGATGCAAAGATGGTATGCTATGCGGGATGCGATGCGGGATGCATATGCAAGATGTGACAGGGAAAGCATGAACCTGGCCTCAACTTGGAAATCCAAGTGTGCCACTGGAAAGATGAGATGAAATTGCTTGAAAACGATATAAAGAATGCCGGAATCGGAGTTACGGTTTGGAAATGGCAAGCGATTCAAATATGACCACGTTCTGCGATTTACAGCAAGTAGGCATCTAAATGCAATGAGATGAACATACTACAACACCCAAACATGACAACAAAATACATGGCAGGGATGCATTCAAGATGCTTAACAAAATTCTAGCAGTGAGCTACGGCCAATTCATCCATTAACAGGTTCAGACAAGCATGGCAAAAATGCATTTGACAAACAGATCTCAGACTTAGTGAAATTAACACTTGTCTGGAATTTCAGATCAGATAGCACTCTTCAGAGCAACAAAACTATATGCTACAGGACCTGAACATGGCAAAGTAAAGCATGGCATGGAGCTACTCAAAGATCTTAACAAAATTCCATTAGTGACCATGAGCCAAAAGGGATCAGAAAATATAATTGCAAGCATGTGATCATGGCAAAAACATAATCAGTTCTCAGACTTAATGAAAACTGGAGCATGCTAAAACAGATATCAAGTAGGCATGTTTACGAGCTCGATGCACTAACTACGGAGCAAGTCGTGACAAGTTAAGCATACACCCACCAGGAACACACAAAATGCAAGCTAGACATGGCAAGAACAATAGCATAGCATGCACAAATCAACTACAACATCATCGGCAAAATCGCTAACAAGTAGACAATCTGCCCAGATTCACGAAGTAGCAAAAGTAGAGCTCGATTGACTCAAGCTAGGGTGCTCCATAATTTCAAGCAAAGACATGGATGGATAGAGCACTACAAGATTAACAAAACATCCTTACTGATCATCCTCAAAAGAGGCACGGATCACTAGGAAACAACATGAACATATGGCATGATGAGAAAAACAGATCAAGGACTTAGTGGAAATGCTAAGTCCCTGAAATCAGCATTACCAAGTGCCTCACTTTGCAAGCTCGTGCTAGTCACCACACACATCACAAAAATACATGGGTTGCACCTCTGGAAAGATGGCAAAACCCTTAATAAAACATATGTAGAGCTCAAGGGCATATCATGCACACAATAATCATGGCAAAAATGACAAATATCTAAATGGAGTAGCAGATCTGACAATTATCTCAAGTAGCACTCTTCTAACAACATTTCGGGCACCAAGATGAACTCAAATGAAAATTATGCAATGGAATGAAATTATGTACTCTTTGAGACGAACATTTTGATATGTTATATGCCCAAAATGGAGTTACGGTACGATGAAATATGCAAAATGTTTAGGGTTTCGGGAGGAAAAGTCAACCGAGATGAACTCCCAGATCTGGATCCGGCCCAGAACACTGTAGCGTGGCGGCGGGCTCGCCGGAAACGATGAAGAAGACGGTGGTGGAGGTGGCCGGAGCGGGCACGGCTTGACCGACGACAGTGAGGTGGCGTGACGCTGGCGCGGGGAAGAGGCGGAGCAAGGCGGGGCCGGAGCGGCGATGTCAGCGGTGGAGGTGGCTGGAGCGGCGCTGGCGAGCGGAGGAGGGCGGCACGGTGGCGATGTCGGCGGCGGTGGCCGGAGCGGCGCCGGCGAGCGGAGGAGGACGGCTGTGTTCGCGGGATGGCGGCGTGCGGGCGACGTGGGCTCGGGGGCCGGCGCTGGCCGCGCGGGCCTCGGCGGCGGCGAGTGGCGGGGAGCCACGTGGGAGGCGGCGGTTGGCGGTGGCGGATCCGGACGTGTCCGGCTCCGTCCGGACGTGTCCGGCGGTGGCGGAGATCCGATTTTTAGGGTTAGGGGGGAGAAGATCCGGGAATTGGAAATGGGGTTCTATTTATAGAGGTAGAGGGAGCTAGGAGAGTCCAAATGAGGTGCGGTTTTCGGCCACGTGATCGTTATCGAACGCTCTAGATGATGGAGAAGGTTTTGGTGGGTTTTGGGCCAACTTTGAGGGGTCTTGGGCTGCAACACACACTAGGCCTTTTCGGTCCCTCGGTTAACCGTTGGAGTATCAAACGAACTCCAAATGATACGAAACTTGGCAGGCGGTCTACTGGTAGTAAACCAAGGCCGCTTGGCAAGTCTCGGTCCAATCCGGAAATGTTTAATCCCCACACACGAAAGAAAGGTAGAATTGACCACCGGAGGAGAACTGAGCGCTGGAATGCAAAACGGACAATGGGGAAAATGCTCGAATGCATGAGACGAACATGTATGCAGATGCAATGCACATGATGACATGAAATGAGATGCATGACAACGATAACAACACACGGAGACAAAGACCCGAACCCGAGAAAATAAAATAACTTAAGGCCGGAAACGGCAAGAGTTGGAATACATATTGGGTAAGTTACATCCGGGGTGTTACAACACTCCACCACTACAAAAGGATCTCGTCCCGAGATCTAGGACTGAAAGAACGCCGGGTACTCAGAACGGAGGTGATCCTCGCGTTCCCAGGTAGCTTCACGGTCGGAATGGTGTGACCACTTGACTTTGAGGAATTTGGTTGATTTGTTGCGAGTCTTGTGTTCAGTCTCTTCAAGAATAGCAACTGGGTGCTCACGATAGGAGAGATCTTCTTGGAGCTCAATGTCCTCGAAGTTGACCGTGCGGTCAGGAGTCTTGAAGCACTTTCGGAGCTGAGAGACATGGAACACATCATGAACATTTGCAAAGTTTGAAGGAAGCTCGAGTTGATAGGCGAGGTCGCCTCTCTTGGTGACAATCTTGAAAGGTCCCACGTATCTGGGGGCAAGCTTCCCTTTGATACCGAAGCGACGAGTACCTTTCATAGGAGAGACGCGGAGGTAAACATGATCTCCAATCTCAAAAGCCAAATGACGGTGCTTACTGTCATAGTAGCTCTTCTGGCGGGATTGGGCTGCTTTGAGGTTATCTCGAATGACTTTGCACATTTCCTCTGCCTCTGTGATTAAGTCATTTCCGAGAAGCTGACGTTCACCAGTTTCGGACCAGTTGAGAGGTGTACGGCACTTCCTGCCATACAGAATTTCAAATGGGGCCTTGCCCGAACTTGCTTGAAAACTGTTGTTGTAGGAGAATTCAGCATAAGGAAGACAATCCTCCCACTTCATGCCGAAGGAGATCACACAAGCCCTGAGCATATCTTCAAGAATCTGATTGACATGCTCGACTTGACCGCTAGTTTGAGGATGGAAAGCTGTGCCGAAGCGGATGTTGGTGCCCATGGCCTTCTGAAAAGAATCCCAAAACTTGGAGGTAAAGATGCTGCCACGGTCTGAAGAGATCACCTGTGGAATACCGTGCAGAGAGACAATTCGAGAGGTATAGAGTTCCGCCAATTGAGCTGCAGTGATTGACTCTTTGATAGGCAGAAAGTGAGCCACTTTGGTGAGTTTGTCGATGACAACGAATATAGCATCATTGCCACGCTTGGACTTTGGAAACCCAGTCACGAAGTCCATTTCAATGTGGTCAAACTTCCATTCTGGAATGGCAAGAGGTTGGAGGAGACCAGCTGGCCTTTGGTGTTCTGCCTTCACTCTTCTGCAGACATCACATTCATTCACGAACTGAGCAATCTCGCGCTTCATTCGAGTCCACCAATAAGCCTGCTTGAGGTCCTGATACATCTTCGTGCTCCCAGGGTGGATGGAGAGGAGAGAATTGTGAGCCTCGTTCATGATCACTTTACGAAGTTCACCTTTGGGTACAACAATACGATCCTCGAAGAAGAGAGTGTCCTTGTCATCAAGGCGGTAGCACTTGTACTTGGGTTGACTCTTGGCAATCCCAATCTTCACCTTTTTCACCATAGCATCAAGAAGCTGGGCTTGGCGAATCTGGTCTTCCAAGGTAGGAGAGACTTGAAGGTTGGCGAGGAAACCTTGAGGAACAACTTGCAGATTAAGTTTGCGGAAAGCTTCACAAAGCTCGGGTTGATAAGGCTTGAGAATCAGACTGTTGCAATAAGCCTTTCTGCTCAATGCGTCAGCAATCACATTGGCCTTGCCTGGAGTATACTCGATACTCGGATTATACTCTTGAATCATTTCGACCCATCGAGTTTGCCTGAGGTTGAGATTAGGCTGAGTGAAGATGTACTTGAGACTCTTGTGATCAGTGAAAATGTCCACTTTTCTTCCCAATAAGAGATGTCTCCAAGTCAAAAGAGCATGCACAACTGCCGCCAACTCGAGATCATGAGTGGGGTAGTTCTTCTCATTGGGCTTCAACTGGCGAGAGGTATAAGCAACAACTTTCTTCTCTTGCATCAACACTGCGCCAAGACCTTGGAGAGAGGCATCACAAAAGACCTCGTACGGCTTGGATTCATCAGGCGGAGTCAGAACTGGAGCAGTGATCAATTTCTCTTTCAAAGTGTTGAAAGCAATGTCACACTCCGGAGACCAAACGTACTTGACGTGCTTCTGGAGAAGATTTGAGAGAGGCTTCGCGATCTTAGAAAAGTTTTCAACGAATCTTCGACAGTAGCTTGCGAGACCGAGGAAGCTACGGAGTTGCTTCACGTTCTGAGGAGGTTCCCAATTCACAATTGCAGACACCTTCTCAGGATTCACGGCAATGCCCTTGGCAGAGATGATATGACCAAGATAAAGAACCTCATCGAGCCAAAATTCGCACTTGGAGAACTTGGAGTAGAACTTGTGTTCCCTCAGCTCGTCGAGTACCAAACGCAAGTGCTTGGCATGATCTTCCTTGTTCTTCAAGAAAACCAGAATGTCATCGAGATATACCAAAACGAAGTCATTGGTGTAGGCATTGAAGATGAAGTTCATCATGCGAGAGAAAGTCGGTGGAGCGTTGACGAGGCCAAAAGACATGACAGTGTATTCATATGAACCATAGCTTGTCCTAAAAGCCGTCTTGGGAATATCTTGCTCGTGGATTCGAATCTGATGATAACCCATACGGAGATCAAGCTTGGAGAATACTTGGGCACCTTTGAGTTGTTCAAACAGCTCGTTGATGTTGGGAAGTGGGTATTTGTTCTTGATGGTCTTCTTGTTCAATGGACGGTAATCAACACAAAGTCGGTCTGTTCCATCCTTCTTCTTCACAAAAAGAACACCACAACCCCATGGAGAAGAACTAGGCCGGATGAGACCCATTTTCTCTTGAATATCGAGTTGCTTCTTCAGCTCCTTCAACTCTTCAGGTCCGAGCTTGTAAGGATGCTTGCACACAGGTTCCGTACCGGGCTCAAGATCGATAACGAATTCAACTAGCCGGTGCGGAGGCATTCCTGGAAGCTCTTCTGAAAAGACATCTTGATATTCGCAAACGACTGGAATTTGCGAGATAGCATCCAGTTCACCCTTCTCATTGAGAGAAAACAAACGGACGGTATTATCCTGAGCGGCAAAGACAATTACATCCTCAGACGAATGAGTCAATTGAATCTGTCTGGCTGCACAATCAAGCTGAGCCTTGTGCTTAGAAAGCCAATCCATCCCGAGAATAAGATCAATATCCGAGTTACCAAGAATCATTGGAGAAGCCAGAAACTTGAAATCACCTGTCAAGATAGAAATATCCGGAACCATCATACTAGAACTCAGACGCTTAGCCGGAGAGACGACTTGCATAGCTCTAGGTAAAGCCTTAGTACTAAAATTGTTCTCCGATGCAAATGGGAATGACATGAAGGAATGCGATTCACCAGAGTCAAAAGTACTTTTGCAGGAATATCATTAACAGGAAGGTTACCCATGATGACATCTGACGAGTCCTCTGCCTGAGCTGCATTCATCAAGTTGACCTTAGCGTGCTTGGGGTTATGCTTGACCACAGCTGTACTTGCCGATCTCACAGGAGGAGGAGGAGGAAGACGCCTCTGGTTGAGACACTTGTTGGCATAGTGACCCTTTTGTTGGCACTTGTTGCACGTGACCTCTAAAAGCGGACGGTGATACGGAGCACTCGATCTTGGAGCTTGAGACGAAGTCTTGTTCTGAAAGCCAGGGTTGGGTGGGTGGGAAGATCCACTGCCACCTTTCCTCTTCTGCTGATACGGCTGACGGAACGAAGGAGGAGGAGGAAGCCAATACTTTTGCTGCTTGGCCACTTGAGTAGAGGAAGAAGGAGTAGCATCTCTGACTCGCTTCTTGGAAGCATCACACCTCAGTTGAGCGGCCTCTTGCTTCAATGCCATGTTGTAGAACTCATCGTATCTCAAGGGCTCGAAGAGAACAAGAGCTAGCTGAATTTCTTCTCTGAGACCACCCCTGAACTGGTATATCATGCTCTTCTCATCAGGGACGTCCTGCTAGGCAAAGCAGGCGAGCTTCTAGAACAACTTGTTGTAGTCATAGACAGACAAAGAGCCTTGCTTCAGGTTGCGGAATTCCTCACGCTTGCTTTCAACCATGCTCTGAGGGATATGGTGAGCTCTGAAATCTTGACGAAATTCAACCCAGGTAACAGCACGTCCACTTCTGGAAAGCTTGTACTTCTGAAACCATTCTGGAGCTTGATCTTTGAGTTGGAAAGAAGCGAACTTGACAAAGTCCTCAGGCTTGACGTTTCTGCACTCGAAATGCTTACATAGATCCACGAGCCAATCGTCAGCATCAGTTGCCTCAACACAATTGCTGAAAGTTTTTGGCCCATTAGTAAGGAACTGGTTGAGTGTAGCAAAGTGATTCTGATTGTTGCCTTGGTTCCCTTGGTTGCCTTGATTGCGCTCTTGAAGAATTTGCATGATCAACTGTGTGTTTGCATTGGTTGCGGCCATCACAGCTTGCCATGCCTCCGGAGGAGGTGGAGGTGGTGGCGGATCTTGATTCTAATTCTGATTGGTGCTCTTAGCGGGAGCCATCCTGAAGAGGTTGACCACCATTAGCACATAGACAGATAAATGAAGTTGAATCCAACAGAATGAAAATTGCAACATATAGTCTTCACATCCGAACAAAATGAACGAATGCATTCCTCTTGAAATGGTCACATATCCATAAATTGAGAAGCCACTTAGAATTTAGGTAGAGAAATAAATCAACAAGGTACGGATCAAGAACGAATACTCAGTAAGAAATCCCAATCTCAAACCAAATATCCATGGAAGAAGAACTAGAGCTACAAGAATTCCCACCTATGAAACTCCCGAACCTTTCCGGTTATGCAATCAGGTGTTGGGGATACAGGGGAAGCATAATATCTCACCCAAATCTAGCAAATCCTACATCCAGCTGTATCCATCCTTCAACACATAACCGAGAAAAACTTCGGAAACCATCTACCTCAACCTTCAAAAAGCGTTCGTTATACAAGTTATGACGATACTCCCGAACTCCCGCCCCAGTACTGGGTGGCGTCGAGGTTATCTCACCAACAAACTGCATAAAAGAGATTTTCAATGTCGGCGTACTAAACTCAGGTATTCCAGAATTGCAACGATAAAATTATGATGACAACACCTCAGAGCTCTACTCCCCGGGACACTTCCACAAAACCCCTGACAGGAGGCACCAAGACAATGTTCTCGTCATAAAACCATCGAAACGATTCCAAGATACCCGCGTGATCCTAAATTTTTTTAGTGAAATTTGAGAAGAGAAGAGTCAAAACTCTACGTCAGGATGCCTTACCAAAGCGATGAGGAGACTGGGAAGTAAAAAGAATTCCTAAACTCTCCGATATATAATTCCTAAATGACTCAAAACATTTTTCTAGACACAACTCGGCCGCTAATAACGATCAAGCAATGGGGCTCCTAAGGTCGGGGAAGGCTCTGATTACCAACTCATAACACCCTCGATGCGACTATATCTCCCACGTGTCGAGGCACGACTTAGAGGCATAATCGCATTGAAGGCATATGTCGCAAGTTAGGCAATCTTCACAACATCCCATGTAATATAGATAATAAAAGGGGAGATAACATAGTTGGCTTACACTCGCCACGTCAATCAAGTACATAAATAACATTACATCATTCAAACACTCATGGCCCGACTACGGCGCCAAAATAAAAGATAACCCAACATGTGACACGGTCCCGATCACCCCCAACTGGGCACCACTACTGATCATCAGGGAAAGAAACATAGTATCGTTGAGAGTCCTCGTCGAACTCCCACTTGAGCTCAAGCGCGTCACCTGGAGCGGAATCATCAGGCCCTGCATCTGGTGTAATAGTAATCTGTGAGCCACAGGGACTCAGCAATCTCGCACCCTCGCGATCAAGACTATTTAAGCTTATAGGTAAGGCAAGGCAAGGTAAATATGTGGAGCTGCAGCAAGCGAATAGCAAATATGGTGGCTATCATGTTCGCAAAAGAGAGAGAGAAGAGGAGGCAAAGCACGAGCGAGAAACTAGAGGACAACCTGCACAAACATTACTCCAACACCGTGTCCACCTCCCGGACTCCGCCGAGAAGAGGCCATCACGGGAACTCACACGGTTGATTCATTTTAATTAAGTTAAGGTTCAAGTTATCTACAACCGGACATTAACAAATTCCCATCTGCCCATAACCGCGGGCACGGCTTTCGAAAGTTCAAATCCCTGTAGGGGTGTCCCAACTTAGCCCATGACAAGCTCTCATGGTCAACGAAGGAATAGACCTCCTCCCGAGACGTTCCGATCAGACTCGGTACCTCGGTTGTTCAAGACACTTCGACAGGTTAAAACAAGACCAACAACACCGCCCGAATGTGTCGACAAATCCTGATAGGAGCTGCACATATCTTGTTCTCAGGGCACACTCAGATGAGACTAGCTACGAGTAAAACCAACCCTCAAGTTACCCCGAGGTGGCCCCGCAGGCAGCTCAGTCGGACCAACACTCAGAGGAGCACTGGCCCGGGAGGGGGGGGTTAAATAAGATGACCCTCGGGCTCCGGAAACCCAAGGGAAAAAGAGGCTAGGTGGGAAATGGTAAAACCAAGGTTGGGCATTGCTGGAAAAGCTTTAACCAAGGCGAAATATCAAGGGGTTCCCATTATCACCCAACCAGGTAAGTAACGCAAAATCCGGGAACATAACACCGATATGACGGAAACTAGGGCGCCAAGAGTGGAACAAAACACTAGGCGAGAGGCCGAGCCTTCCACCCTTCACCAAGTATATAGATGCATTAAGATAACATGGCAATATAATGATATCCCAACAAGTAAAATAATGTTCCAACAAGGAACGGTCTCCAATCTTCACCTGCAACTAGCAACGCTATAAGAGGGGCTGAGCAAAGCGGTAACATAGCCAAATAACGGTTTGCTAGGACATGGTGGGTTAGAGGTTTGACATGGCAATTTGGGAGGCTTGAAAGCAAGTGGTAGGCATCGTAGCATTGGCACAGCAAAAGAGCGAGCATCTAGCAAAGCAAAGATAGTAGTGATTTCGAGGGTATGCTCATCTTGCCTGCAAAGTTGTCAGAGTTGACTGGATCCTCGAAAGCAAACTCAACGGGCTCCTCATTAGCAAACTCGTCTCCCGGCTCTACCCAAACAAGGCAAACAAGCAAACAGAACACAATCAACCACGTGCAAAGCTCAAACAATATGATGCAAAGATGGTATGCTATGCGGGATGCGATGCGGGATGCATATGCAAGATGTGACAGGGAAAGCATGAACCTGGCCTCAACTTGGAAATCCAAGTGTGCCACTGGAAAGATGATATGAAATCGCTTGAAAACGATATAAAGAACGCCGGAATCGGAGTTACGGTTTGGAAATGGCAAGCGATTCAAATATGACCACGTTCTGCGATTTACAGCAAGTAGGCATCTAAATGCAATGAGATGAACATGCTACAACACCCAAACATGACAACAAAATACATGGCAGGGATGCATTCAAGATGCTTAACAAAATTCTAGCAGTGAGCTACGGCCAATTCATCCATTAACAGGTTCAGACAAGCATGGTAAAAATGCATTTGACAAACAGATCTCAGACTTAGTGAAATTAACACTTGTCTGGAATTTCAGATCAGATAGCACTCTTCGGAGCAACAAAACTATATGCTACAGGACCTGAATATGGCAAAGTAAAGCATGTCATGGAGCTACTCAAAGATCTTAACAAAAGTCCCTTAGTGGCCTTGAGCCAAAAGGGATCAGAAAATACAATTGCAAGCATGTGAACATGGCAAAAACATAGTCAGTTCTCAGACTCAATGAAAACTGGAGCATGCTGAAACAGATATCAAGTAGGCATGTTTACGAGCTCGATGCACTCACTACGGAGAAAGTCGTGACAAGTTAAGCATACACCCACCAAGAACACACAAAATGCAAGCTAGACATGGAAAGAACAATAGCATAGCATGCACGGATCAACTACAACATCATCGGCAAAATCGCTAACAAGTAGACAATCTGCCCAGATTCACGAAGTAGCAAATGTTGAGCTCGAATGACTCAAGCTAGGGTGCTCCATAATTGCAAACAAAGATAGGTATGTATAGAGCACTACAAGATTAACAAAACATCCTTACTGATCATCCTCAAAAGAGGCAGGGATCACTAGGAAACAACATGAACATATGGCATGATGAGAAAAACAGATCAAGGACTTAGTGGAAATGCTAAGTCCCTGAAATCAGCATTACCAAGTGCCTCACTTTGCAAGCTCGTGCTAGTCACCACACACATCACAAAAATACATGGGTTGCACCTCTGGAAAGATGGAAAAACCCTTAACAAAACATATGTAGAGCTCAAGGGCATATCATGCACACAATAATCATGGCAAAAATGACAAATATCTAAATGGAGTAGCAGATCTGACAATTATCTCAAGTAGCACTCTTCTAACAGCATTTCGTGCATCAAGATGCTCTCAAATGAAAATGATGCAATGGAATGAAATGATGTACTCTCTGAGACGAACATTTTGATATGCTATATGCCCAAAACGGAGTTACGGTTGCAAAGTTACGGTACGATGAAATATGCAAAATGTTTAGGGTTTCGGGAGGAAAAGTCAACCGAGATGAACTCCCAGATCTGGATCCGGCCCGGAACACTGTAGCGCGGCGGCGGGCTCGCCGGAAACGACGAAGAAGACGGTGGTGGAGGATGCCGGAGCGGGCGCGGCTTGGCCGGCGACGGTGAGGTGGTGTGACGCCGGCGCGGGGAAGAGGCGGAGCAAGGCGGGGTCGGAGCGACGATGTCGGCGGTGGAGGTGGCCGGAGCGGCGCTGGCAAGCGGAGGAGGGCGGCGCGGTGGCGATGTCGGCGGCGGTGGCCGGAGCGGCGCCGGCGAGCGGAGGAGGGCGGCGGTGCTCGCGGGATGGCGACGCGCGAGCGACGTGGGCTCGTGGGCCGGCGCTGGGCCGCGCGGGCCTCGGCGGCGGCGTGTGGCAGGGAGCCACGTGGCAGGCGGCGGTTGGCGGTGGCGGATCCGGATGCGTCCGGCTCCGTCCGGACGTGTCCGGCGGCGGCGGAGATCCGATTTTTAAGGTTAGGGGGGAGAAGATCCGGGAATTGGAAATGGGGTTCTATTTATAGAGGTAGAGGGAGCTAGGAGAGTCCAAATGAGGTGCGGTTTTCGGCCACGCGATCGTGATCAAACGCTCTAGATGATGGAGAAGGTTTTGGTGGGTTTTGGGCCAACTTTGAGGGGTGTTGGGCTGCAACACACACGAGGCCTTTTCGGTCCCTCGGTTAACCGTTGGAGTATCAAACGAAGTCCAAATGGTACGAAACTTGACAAGCGGTCTACCGGTAGTAAACCAAGGCCGTTTGGCAAGTCTCGGTCCAATCCGGAAATGTTTAATCCCCACACATGAAAGAAATGTAGAAATGATCACCGGAGGAGAACGGAGTGCCGGAATGCAAAACGGACAACAGGGAAAATGCTCGAATGCATGAGACGAACACGTATGCAAATGCAATGCACATGATGACATGAAATGTGATGCATGACAACGATAACAACACATGGAGACAAAGACCCGAACCCGAGAAAATAAAATAACTTAAGGCCGGAAACGGCAAGAGTTGGAATACATATTGGGTAAATTACATCCGGGGTGTTACAAGGGTGCCCGCCTTGTGGCGGATGAATGTTCTAGGGATGTAATTTTTGAGTAAAACTCGCTTGTTTTGTCCTGTGCGCTGAAAACTTGTTCATATGCGCTAAGCAATGCTGTTGGAATTTAAAATATTACCTTATGTGCGGTTGTTTATCAATTCTGAGAGATGGCGAGTCGTCGGCTTCTGCCCCCGTGCCGCTAGTGCTGGGGTGTTCGGGGATAAACCTGAGCGCACTTTTTCCCATGTTTGGGTCCTTCGAGTGAGGTGCTTAGCACAACGAACAAGGCAATCGAACTATAATGCGTGAACACTCTTACTTAGCCATAGAATTATATAATTTTAAATTTCGGCGAAGCCCCTGGTACTCAGAAGACCGAGTTCGGGGCGCTATCCACGCCTTGGCCGGACAGAGCCGGCTCCTCGCTCTAAGCGGCATAAGTCTTTAAGGACTCGAAAAACCTCTCGAACAGCGACCAGCTCTCGCTTCATCATGACAATCAGTTTTAGCTTTCTCTACTGAGGTGCTCGACCCAGCTCAACTGGGGCACAATCGCAGTAGTTCTCCTAGTGCTACCTTAGACGATATAGCGGAACGTAAGGCACCAAAACATAGGAGCCGGGCAAACCCAACTATTGACCCAAGACATGATTCAGAGCCGATGCATATAATGCTATAAGTTCGGGGTGCCGCACTTGTTAAAGTGTTCGGACTTCTCACACCATATTGAGGGGTACTAAAGCCCCTGGCGTATTTTAGCCGTACCAAAGTGTACGGGTGCAACATGTCGTTAAGGAACATATATTTGTAAAAAAAGAGTGATGCAAAAATAGACAAAAGCTATGCATTGTTTATTAAAAAGGGCTGCGGTCAAAGTAGAACGATACAAAATAATGCGATAAGCAAAAGGTTGGACTATTTAACATGTCCGTTCCAGGGGCAGGCTGCGGAATCATATGCGAAACAGGTATACTGCTCGTGATAGAGACCACCTAGGAGTTCCGTAATGCGGCATGGCTTGTCTGCTTCCCTGGTTCTTGCATCGTTTGTGCGGCAATTGAACTGCTGAACAAGCCTTCCGAAGAATGGAGTCCTGAAAGTAAGAGAAAATTAAAAAAATCGGCAGCCCCTGGTGCGGTTTAAGCCGTGTTTCGGGCGTGCCGTGATGGTGCCCCTCCCCCTATACCCATGGTATTTCTAGAGCGTAGTTATGTACGCGAAGCACTGGCGTCGTATTTTTGCTACGCCTGCTCGGAACGTGCCAGGCGGTCTTGTCGAGGTTACTCTGGGCGCGCTTGACGGTGTTCGGACGTTTAATGGCCGGACTGGAGAACTGCCTGGAGAGGCTGCTTTGTACTTCCGCTGCAAGGGCCGCCATGTGCTCCTCCGTTCGGAGAGAGCGTTCGGTGTTTCCATTGATCGTAATTACTCCTCGAGGGCCTGGCATCTTGAGCTTAAGGTATGCGTAGTGCGGTACCGCATTGAACTTGGCGAATGCGGTTCACCCGAGCAGTGTGTGATAGCCACTGCGGAATGGGACTATGTCGAAGATTAACTCCTCGCTTCGGAAATTATTCGGAGATCCGAAGACCACTTCAAGTGTGACTGAGCCTGTACAGTTGGCCTCTACACCTGGTATTACGCCTTTAAAGGTCGTTTTGGTGGCCTTAATCCTCGAGGGATCTATGCCCATTTTCCGCACTGTATCCTGGTAAAGCAGGTTCAGGCTACTGCCGCTGTCCATAAGGACTCTAGTGAGATGAAATCCGTCAATAATTGGGTCTAGAACCAATGTGGCGAATCCGCCATGACGGGTGCTAGTGGGATGGTCCCTTCGATCGAAGGTGATCGGGCAGGAGGACCATGGGTTGAACTTTGGGGCGACTGACTCTACCACGTATACGTCCCTTAACGCGCGCTTCCGCTCCCTCTTGGGGATGTGGGTTGCGTATATCATGTTCACCGTCCGCACTTGTGGGGGAAAACCCTTCTGTCCACTGTTGTTCGGCGGCCGGGGCTCTTCGTCGTCATCGCTATGCAGCCCCTTGTCAGTATTTTCGGCATTTAACTTGCCTGCCTGCTTGAACACCCAACAATCTATTGGTGTGATTGGTCGGCTTTTCGGGGGTGCCATGTATCTGGCACAAGCGGTCGAGTATTCGGTCCAAACTGGACAGGCCCCTATGATTTCTTTTGAATGGCTTTTTCCGCTGACCGGATTTATAGCCTCTGAATCCGGCATTAACTGCCGTATCCTCAGCATTGTCGCCGTTAATGCGGCGCTTCTGCTTGTTGCGACGTGACCTGCCACTACTGTCCCTGGTATCTGAATTACCAAGGTTCTTGGTCATATTGTTGCTACGAGCAAGCCAGCTGTCTTCTCCCGCACAAAAGCGGGTCATCAGTGTCGTGAGTGCTGCCATAGATTTTGGCTTTTCCTGTCCAAGGTGCCGGGCAAGCCACTCGTCACGGATATTGTGCTTGAAGGCTACTAGGGCCTCTGCGTGTGGGCAGTCGACTATTTCATTTTTCTTTGTTAGGAACCGTGTCCAGAATTGCCTGGCCGATTCATCTGGCTGCTGAATTATGTGGCTTAGGTCATCTGTGTCTGGGGGTCGCACATAAGTGCCCTAGAAATTGTCGAGGAATGCGGCTTCCAGGTCCTCCCAACAACTGATTGATCCTGCTGGCAAGCTGTTAAGCCAATGCCGAGCTGGTCCTTTAAGCTTGAGTGGGAGGTATTTGATGGCGTGGAGATCATCGCCGCGGGCCATATGGATACGAAGGAGATAATCCTCGATCCATACCGCAGGATCTGTCGTGCCATCATATGATTCGATGTTTACGGGTTTGAAACCCTCGGGGATTTGATGATCCATTACTTCGTCTGTGAAGCATAGTGGCTGTGCGGCGCCTCTGTACTGGGCTATATCACGACGTAGCTCCAATGAGCTTGGTCTACTGTGTTCGGCCCTACCGGATTTGTGTCCGGCGTGACGGTTACCGTCTCAAGTCGTGGGGCGCCCACGCGATCCGTAGATCGATCTTGTTTGCATTGCCTTGTCCTCCAACATATCTCGTAGGTCAGGCGCATTTTCCCGTGCCTTGGTACGGGGTGCGGCTTGAGTGGAGGGTCGAGAGGCCTCTCTGTCGCGGCCACGAGGTGGCCGGTCAGCCGTATCAAGTGTTGGTGATGTAGGTTTAAGTGCTTCCTCCTCTAATCGGGGTAGCACCCTGCGCTTTGGGTAGCTCTTGGAGGGGCGTTCGAGTTTATGCTCTTCGGCCGCAAGGACTTCAGTCCATCTGTCGAGTAGCAAATCTTGATCAGCTCTAAGTTGTTGCTGTTTTTTCTTGAGGCTTCTTGCCGTGGCCATAAGCCTGCGTTGAAAACGCTCTTGCTCGACGGGATCCTCTGGCACGACGAATTCGGCATCGTCGAGGCTTGCCTCGTCTTCGGAGGGAGGCGTATAATTATCGTCCTCGACCTCTCTGTCTGCCGCTCTCTCATGAGGGATGGCTTCTCCATCCTCCTGTGCTGAATCTTGCTGGAGGGGGTTTTCTTCGGCACTCTCCGGAGTATTATTATCTCCCGTGCTAGAATCACCGTATTTGTTTTGGCGGGATTTTGAGCGGCGCCGCTGACGCCGGCGCTTAGGCTGTTTCTTGGAGGGGTCCTCCTCCGCTGTTCCATCGCCATCTCCTTCTTTTGGGGTGTCCACCATGTATATGTCATACGATGAGGTGGCTTTCCAGGGCCCAATAGGCGCTGGTTCTTCATCGTCTCCTACATCGGCGTCCATACCGTCGATGTCTTCGCAGTCAAAGTCGAGCATGTCGGTTAAATCATCGATAGTGGCTACAAAGTGGGTGGTGGGTGGGCTTTGAATTTCTTCATCGTCCGTATCCCAACCTTGCTGACCGTAGTCTGGCCAGGCCTCTCCTGATAAAGAGAGAGACTTTAGTGTCTTCAAAATATCGCCAAAAGGCGAGTGCTGAAAGATGTCTGCGGCAGTAAACTCCATGATCGGCGCCCAATCGTATTCAATTGGCAGGGGTGCGGAGGGTTCAGAGTCTGGAGAGGAGTCCGGCTCCTTGGAGTCACGAGTCTCGCGGAGTGCGGGGCTGGTGTTCGGCTCGATCGCCATTGGGATCGCAACCCCCGAGGCGGCGTCCAACCACCTATCCTCGATCAGCACAGTTGGCTCCGAATTAAGGGTCGAAGCCGATGCGGGTGCGGCCTCCAGGGCACTGTTCGGCGGCAGAGCTAGATCATGCTCGTCGTAACAGTGCGGCACGCTCGGCAGTGGCTCGAATCCGTCGAAGATCAAGTCCCCGCGGATGTCAGCCGTGTAGTTTAAATTTCCAAATCTGACCTGACGGCTAGGGGCATAGCTTTCGATCTGCTCCAGATGGCCAAGTGAATTGGCCCGTAGTGCGAAGCCGCCGAAGACGAAGATCTGTCTGGGGAGGAAGGTCTCACCCTGGACTGCATCGCTATTGATGATCGTAGTAGCCATCAGGCCTAACGGCGACGACACAGAGGAACTCTCAATGAAAGCACCAATGTCGGTGTCAAAACCGGTGGATCTCGGGTAGGGGGTCCCAAACTGTGCGTCCAGGCTAGATGGTAACAGGAGGCAAGGGACACGAAGTTTTACCCAGGTTCGGGCCCTCTTGATGGAGGTAAAACCCTACGTCCTGCTTGATTAATATTGATGATATGGGTAGTACAAGAGTAGATCTACCACAAGATCAGAGAGGCTAAACCCTAGAAGCTAGCCTATGGTATGATTGTTGTTCTGTATGTTGTCCTACGGACTAAAACCCTCCGGTTTATATAGACACCGAAGAGGGTTAGGGTTACACAAAGTCGGTTACAATGGTAGGAGATCTGCATATCCGTATCGCCAAGCTTGCCTTCCACGCCAAGGAAAGTCCCTTCCGGACACAGGACGAAGTCTTCAATCTTGTATCTTCATAGTCCAGGAGTTCGGCTGAAGGTATAGTCCGGCCATCCGGACACCCCCTAATCCAGGACTCCCTCACTCCCCAAGCTCAAGTCCACGACTTCCACGAGCTACTACGATCTCGACATCGACCATGAGATTCCTTTCTATGGGACTCTTGAACCCGAGGAGTATCTCGAGTGGGAGCGTTTGATGGGCGACTACCTCAAGCTACATCAAGTTCCTCCCAAAGATCAAGTGAAGTGCGCCACAAGAAACTTCCACGACTATGCGTCGACATGGTGGCTTCACACACCTTTGAAGACCTACGACATGAGTTGGCCCAAGATGAAGAGAGCTATGCGGCAAGAGTTCGTGCCCCCAACCTACACGGAATAACTTCAACGCTAATTGGAGAACACCATCCAAGGATCCAAGTCCATCGACAAGTACTTCAAGGAGATGAAGAAAGACTTGCGACGAGCCGGCATGGACGACCCCATTTCGATGAAGTTCCACTTCATGATGGGATTACACAACGACATCTCCAAGACAATCTTCCTCGAGAACTACAAGTCCCTCGACGACAACTACATTGGTGCTCTCAAGGCGGAACAAGAACTCATGAAGGCCAAAGTTTCTCCACCCCAAGCTCACTTTGCGACGACCAAGCTCCATGAGAACAAGCATGAGGCTAGTACCACCATGATGTTCAAGCCCGACGAGCTCCAAGATGATGCTCCCAAGTTCGACCTCACCGCCATCCCTCTTTATGGCATTGATGTTGCCGAGTCCTCCATGACTCTTTTTCAAGACGGTGCGGCGACGAGTTCAACTACGGAGACCTTCAATGACCAAGATTTGGAGGCGAGCGACACGGTGGTGAGCAAGGATGATGCTTCCATCTTAGGAGGCGAGAGTGATGATGTGCCATCTTCGACCTTCATCCATGGCGATGTCGATGAGATGGTTGAGTATTTCACCTCGACCACGGTGACGTATGATGACTTGAGTGACTTTTGCCACCATATTGAGAGTGAGAGTGACTTCACCCCTAGCCCCATATATGATGTGTTTCCATAATTCCCATGTGAGGAGAGCCACAACCCCCACCACTTGAGTAAGATGAGTGACCCTGCCATATGTGAGTTTGAGTGCACCTATTGTGAGGGAGTGAGTGAACCACCACATAGAGAGAGTGAGGTAGTTGATAGGGCAAGTGAGGCCACTATGATTTCTAACAACTTGACCTCTACCTTTATTGTGTCTTCTCATTTGGTGCTAGGTCCCATATATGATGACGCGCCGATTCATGATGACTACGTCCTAGCTTTGGACAAGACGATGGCCATGGTGGAATATGATGCACCCCCACATGGTTCCATCAAGTTGATGATGATGACCACCATTTGGTCTTTACCACCTCACCTACACCACTTGAGTGGAATGACAAAGGTAACATAGGTGAAGGTGATGCTCTAGTCCCACTAGTGGACATTCTTGACATTGATTGCTTGCATGATGTTGATCAACCTATTACCATGCTTCATGCTAGTGCGACTTCCCCATGCGATGATTTACCCATTTATGATGAGTTTGACGATTGCCATGTGGAGTCTATTAGTTGTGATGCCATGTTGCGTAGGATCACTTGTGATAATTCTCTTGGTCACATCATGTTTGCCAATCCGCTTGACTTGTCATATGCTATGCATGAGATCAATCATATGTCATATTTGCAATCTCTTCATAGTGACTATGCATATGCTATTAAAATAAACCCAATTTGCACATATGGCATAGATGACAAGCCCATGGTTATTGGCATTTGTTTTTCTTGTGATGATATTGATATGCTCCCTTTGCATCATTTCTCTCATATGCCATGCCATGACCACCTAGCTTCGGATATGCATTGTTTTGGATGTTGTCCATTTTCTCCATATGATGTTTCCAATATTGCTCATGATGATACCCCCATAGTTTCCTCATACATTTTAGGAGATTTTGATTCATCCCATTCATTGCATGATCCCAATACTTGTGCGCACCATATGCTTCCCATGAATAAACATGCTATTGATGTGCCATATACTTGTATGCTAAATTTGCATCCCCATCGTGTCATACACAATAATTATTATTTCATGATGGATGACATGTTCTTATACCATGCATCAAATTTCTTTGACCGATGCTTATCTTGTGCTAACTCACACGTGCACATACACATCATGATGGATGATGTGTACATTTACCACGCGCACAATTTCTTTGGTTTGTGTCTCTTTTGTGTAGGTACCCATGAATACTTGTCAACCTCGCAATCCCACGAGTTGACAAAACGAGCTCTAGAGAGCAATGATGACTTGGTATCCCATGGATTGTCTTTCCCACCGCTCTCTTCGTGCAAATACTTCGTGCATTTCTTCTACATGGCCCTCACTTCGCTATGGGTTATTTTCCATTATATATCATTCTATGCCCATCTTGCCATGTTAACTTTGCATGATATGCTTATTCATATACTTTTGCCATGCATTTGTGACCCATGCTTCTCATTACACATGATGATTGATTCTCATACTTGTATGTGTATTTGCAAGCTTGGTGGAGATATCACTTGTTATTGCCATGTTTGCTTTGTGCCTCATGCCTATGATGATACTATGATCTTGCTTTGTGTTCGTGCTTCCGATATGTCATGTGCATTGTCCATGCCTATTATTTGCTCACATGACATGATTGCCATGATTTCCTCTAGTATGTTGCATCTTCGCACTACTAGCTTGCATGACTTGATTACTATGCTTGCTTATGTTGCATCACCAATGATTCATACTTGCTCACTTCATGCGGTTGATGACAACCATCTACATGCTTTGCACATGATTGTTATTGCTTGCCGTCATATATCTCCATATGTTGCCTCTCTCATGCTAGATGATTTTCCATGTATTGAGTCCACCAATGATCTTAGTCTTGCTAATGAGATTGCCCCCATAGCATTCTCACATACATTTGGAGATTTTGACATATTTCTTGTGAAGCATGCTTGTCTTACCCCTTTGCACCATATACCTAGTGCCATGAATATTGCCATTGTTGCATCATATTATTCATGCACTTGTGCTTCTAATGGTTATGTGCAAGAGAAGAGAACCATCATGATGGATGATGTGTTTATCTACCATGCGCATACGTTCTTTGCTTTGTTTTGTGCATGTGTGGGATACTTGGACCTTGTGTCGACTTCCGCTTCACATGAGTTGACCATTCAAGTTCTTGAGAGCGAGCCTCATACATTCGACCACGACTCGCTTCTCCAACACCTTTCCTACCACTTCGGCATTGTGAAGAATGCACAAGGACACGCCTTCAAGGTGACATCTTTATTGAGCATGGCTATTGCGGATCATACTACTTGTGTTGCTTGCACCATGAGACTTATTCTTCATCATGATATATATGCCTTGTGTGTTGCATCCAATTCTTGGACTACTTGCTCCTCTCATATGTTTGGTTGCAACAATTTCATCACTTCACATATGCCATGTCCCATCGATTGCTACATGCTTGCCTTGATTGCCTCACACATGATGAACGCTTGCTCTTTATATTGTGTTGAGTGCCACACTATATTCACTACACCCCATGCACATTATGCTTGGATTGTCTTGCACTTGACCCATGTGTTTAGACACTTCATTTTATTTGGTGTTGTGAATGCTTCCTATGCCTACCATAGACCTTTAATTGAGCAATTTGTGAATGCTTGCTATGAACTTGAGGTAGATTCTTCTTCTCTTGTCACACATATTTGCATTACTACCTCACGTTCACATGCTTGTCCCCATGATTTATTTGCTTGTGCTCGATTGATATGCTTACATACCATGTCACAATCCTTTGTCAAACCATATGCTTTGCATGACGACGACACTTGTTGGGTGAATCACCGCTTGAATGCTTTGTTTTGCACTAACGCTAACCACATTTGTTTTTGCAAGTGTTTGTTGTCTTTGATCCTTTCTAAGGAATCCCAAGATGGTGCGACATTGGAGAGTGCCCATTTCGAGCTTCAAGATGAAGAGAACTTGGTGATCGACCATTCCTACACGGCGACACCATCTCTTTCCCATGGTGATTTGGATTTCAATCCGAGGTCAGATCTTTCCCAAGGGGGAGGGGATGATGCGGAGCATCCTATGGACATCACCATGTCAAGAGTCCGTTCCGCAAGTGACACATGCGACATCTACTTAACATACATAAAGGTGAATCATCTCCTTTACGCGTGTTCACTTGACCCCTTTGAGGATGGTATAGTACTTGACACTCCTCTCGTGTGCTTGCATAGGCATTGTCGGAACACCATAGACAAGGAGGAGGAGTGCGAGCACAAGTGTACAACTACACCATCCGCGAGAGAAGCATGGAAGAGAAGGAAGAAAAGGACCCACCCAGTCTGGAACGAGCGGTACTACCGCCCACACCAGGCGGTACTACCGCTGAAGGCACACAGGCGGTACAACCGCTCAACTACCGCCCAACTTCCGGCCCAGCTTCTGTATTCGAGCGGTGCAAGGCTAGTACAGCCCCGGTTTTCCCCCAGCTGTGACAAGACCGGTACAACCGGTCCTACCACCGGTACAACCACTCCCTACCTTCGTGTACACCCCCAAACTAGTACCTGAGCTCCTAGCGGTACAACCGCTCACATATCCGGTACAACCGCCCTACCTATGCACAGTGAGAGGGGTTTCACCCCATGTATCCCCCAACTTACCCCTTGGACTATATATACTTGTCTCCTAGCTCTGTACTAGGGTTAGCAAAGGATTAGCTCATATTTGTGTGAGAGCTTTGCTCATCCACTTGGTTACCTTCTCCTTGGAGATTCGAGCCTCATCGGAGAAGATCCCCCAAGCGGATTCAAGACCTCGTTTTGGAGAAGAACATCAAGACCCCCTCTTGGGCGGCCCCCTTCAAGACCTCCTCATGGAGATGAACCTTACCTTGTATCTTTCCCTTTGTTGTTCATGTACCTTGTGGATCTTGTGTGTTTGATTGTCTAGAAGATGTGTGATTGGACTTGTTCTTGAGTGTTTCCCCTTGTGATTTATCTCCATTCTTCCCCGTGTTCTTCGTGGGTTCCGCTCCTTTCATGAAAGATTGGCCCCTAGGGTTCCTACCCTACATCAACTTTTTATTCCATAGTCCATCTAATCTTTACCCAAAACTTGAAAACTTCACAACACAAAACTCAACAGAAAATCTCATGAGCTCCGTTAGTATAAGAAAACAAACCACCACTTAAGGTACTTTAATGAACTCATTCTTTATTTATATTGGTGTTAAACCTACTGTATTCCAACTTATCTATGGTTCATACACTCCGATACTAGCCATAGATTCATCAAAATAAGCAAACAACACACGAAAAACAGAATCGGTCAAAAACAGAACAGTCTGTAGTAATCTGTAGGTTTCGAATACTTCTGTAAAACCAAAAATTCGGAAATAAATTGGTGGACGTGAGGAATTTGTCTATTAATCATCTGCAAAAATAATCAACCTAATCGCACTCTCCAGTAAAAATGACAGCAAATATCGTGAGTAAAGTTTCTGTTTTTTACAGCAAGATCACTAAAACTTCCCCCAAGTCTTCCCAAAGGTTCTACTTGGCACAAAAACTAATTAAAAGCATAAAACAACATCTAAACAGAGTCTATATTAATTATTTATTACTAAACATAACCAAAAAGCAAGAAAAAAATAAAATTGGGTTGCCTCCCAACAAGCGCTATCGTTTAACGCCCCTAGCTAGGCATAAAAGCAAGAATTGATCTAGGTATTGTCATCTTTGGTATGCAATTCATAGGTGGCTCTCATAATATATTCATAAGGTAATTTAATTTTCTTTCTAGGAAAGTGTTCCATGCCTTTCCTTAACGGAAATTGGAATCTAATATTCCCTTCTTTCATATCAATAATTGCACCAATCGTTCTAAGGAAAGGTCTACCAAGAATTGAAGGAAATATGCCCTAGAGGCAATAATAAAGTTATTATTTATTTCCTTATGTCATGATAAATGTTTATTATTCATGCTAGAATTGTATTAACCGGAAACATAATACATGTGTGAATACATAGACAAACAGAGTGTCACTAGTATGCCTCTACTTGACTAGCTCGTTGATCAAAGATGGTTATGTTTCCTAACCATAGACATGAGTTGTCATTTGATTAACGGGATCACATCATTAGGAGAATGATGTGATTGACTTGACCCATTCCTTTAGCTTAGCACTTGATCGTTTAGTCTGTTGCTATTGCTTTCTTCATAACTTATACATGTTCCTATGACTATGAGATTATGCAACTCCCGTTTACCGGAGGAACACTTTGTGTGCTACCAAACATCACAACGTAACTGGGTGATTATAAAGGTGCTCTACAGGTGTCTCCAAAGGTACTTGTTGGGTTGGTGTATTTCGAGATTAGGATTTGTCACTCCGATTGTCGGAGAGGTATCTCTGGGCCCTCTCGGTAACACACATCACTCAAGCCTTGCAAATATTGCAACTAATAAGTTAGTTGCAGGATGATGTATTACGGAATGAGTAAAGAGACTTGTCGGTAACGAGATTGAACTAGGTATTGGAATACCGACGATCGAATCTTGGGCAAGTAACATATCGATGACAAAGGGAACAACGTATGTTGTTATGCGGTTTGACCAATAAAGATCTTCATAGAATATGTAGGAACCAATATGAGCATCCAGGTTCCGCTATTGGTTATTGACCGGAGACGTGTCTCGGTCATGTCTACATACTTCTCAAACCCGTAGGGTCTGCACGCTTAAAGTTCGGTGATGATCATAATTAGGGTTTTTGTGTTTTGATGTACCGAAGGTAGTTCAGAGTCCCGGATGTGATCATGGACATGACGAGGAGTCTCGAAATGGTCAAGACATAAAGATTGATATATTGGAAGCCTATATTTGGATATCGGAATCGTTCCGGGTGAAATCGGGATTTTATCGGAGTACCGGGGGGTTACCGGAATCCTCCCCCCCCCCGGGGGGGTTAATGGCCTACATGGGCCCTAAGGGAGAGGAGGAGGGCCGGCCAGGGCAGGCCGCGCGCCCCCTCTCCCCTAGTACAAATAGGACAAGGAAGGGGGGGGGCGGCGCCCCCCTTTCCTCTTTCCCCCTTCCCCTTTCCTTCTCCAACAAGGCAAGAAGGGGGAGTCCTACTCCCGGTGGGAGTAGGACTCCTCCAGGCGCAACCCTAGGGGCAGGCCGCACCTCCCCGTCCCTCCATTATATACGGGGGCAAGGGAGCACCCCATGACACACAAGTTGATCTTCTTGATCGTTCCTTAGCCGTGGGCGGTGCCCCCTTCCGCCATATTCCACCTCGGTCATATCGTAGCGGTGCTTAGGCGAAGCCCTGCGTCGGTAGAACATCATCACCATCATCACGCCGTTGTGCTGACGAAACTCTCCCTCAACACTCGGCTGGATCGGAGCTCGAGGGACGTCATCGAGTTGAACGTGTGCAGAACTCGGAGGTGCCGTACATTCGGTACTTGGATCGGTCGGATCGGGAAGACGTACGACTACTTCCTCTACGTTGTGTCAACGCTTCCGTTGTCGGTCTATGAGGGTACGTAGACAACACTCTCCCCTCTCGTTTCTATGCATCACCATGATCTTGCGTGTGCGTAGGAATTTTTTTGAAATTACTACGTTCCCCAACAGTGGCATCCGAGCCAGGTTTTATGCGTTGATGTTATATGCACGAGTAGAACACAAGTGAGTTGTGGGCGATATAAGTCATACTGCTTACCAGCATGTCATACTTCGGTTCGGCAGTATTGTTGGATGAAGCGGCCCGGACCGACATTACGCGTACGCTTACGCAAGACTGGTTCTATCGACGTGCTTTGCACACAGGTGGCTGACGGGTGTCAGTTTCTCCAACTTTAGTTGAACCGAGTGTGGCTACGCCTGGTCCTTGCGAAGGTTAAAACAACACCAACTTGACAAACTATCGTTGTGGTATTAATGCGTAGGTAAGAACGGTTCTTGCTAAGCCCGTAGCAGCCACGTAAAACTTGCAACAACAAAGTAGAGGACGTCTAACTTGTTTTTGCAGGGCTTGTTGTGATGTGATATGGTCAAGACATGATGAGATATAAGTTGTTGTATAAGATGATCATGTTTTGTTGAAGTTATCGGCAACTGGCAGAAGCCTTATGGTTGTCTCTTTATTGCATAAGATGCAAGCGCCAAATAATTGCTTTACTTTATCTCTATGCGATAGCAATAGTTGCAGAGCAATAGTTGGCGAGACGACCATGTGACGACACATTGATATAGATCAAGATGATGGAGATCATGGTGTCATGCCGGTGACGATGGAAATCATGACGATGCTTTGGAGATGGAGATCAAAGGCACAAGATGATGATGGCCATATCATGTCACATATTTTGATTGCATGTGATGTTTGTCTTTTATGCATCTTATTTTGCTTAGTTGACGATAGCATTATAAGATGATCTCTCACTAAATTTCAAGATAAAAGTGTTCTCCCTGAGTATGCACCGTTGCCAAAGTTCGTCGTGCCCAGACACCACGTGATGATCGGGTGTGATAAGCTCTACGTCCATCTACAACGGGTGCAAGCCAGTTTTGCACACGCAGAATACTCAGGTTAAACTTGACGAGCCTAGCATATGCAGATATGGCCTCGGAACACTGAGACCGAAAGGTCGAGCGTGAATCATATAGTAGATATGATCAACATAATGATGTTCACCATTGAAACTACTCCATTTCACGTGATGATCGGTTATGGTTTAGTTGATTTGGATCACGTGATCACTTAGATGATTAGAGGGATGTCCATCTAAGTGGGAGTTCTTAAGTAATATGATTAATTGAACTTTAATTTATCATGAACTTAGTCCTGGTAGTATTAGCATATCTATGTTGTAGATCAATAGCTCGCGATGTTGATCCCCGTTTAATTTTTATATGTTCCTAGAGAAAACTAAGTTGAAAAATGTTAGTAGCAATGATGAGGATTGGATCCGTGATCTGAGGTTTATCCTCATTGTTGCACAGAAGGATTATGTCCTTGATGCACCGCTAGGTGACTAACCTATTGCAGGAGCAGATGTAGACGTTATGAACGTTTGGCTAGCTCAATATGATGACTACTTGATAGTTTAGTGCACCATGCTTAACAGCTTAGAATCGGGACTTCAAAGACGTTTTGAACGTCATGGATCATATAAGATGTTCCAGGAGTTGAAGTTAATATTTCAAGCAAATACCCGAGTTGAGAGATATGAAGTCTCCAACAAGTTCTATAGCTCAAAGATGGAGGAGAATAGCTCGAGCAGTGAGCATGTGCTTAGATTGTGTGGGTACTACAATCTCTTGAATCAAGTGGGAGTTAATCTTCCAGATAAAATAGTGATTGACAAAATTCTCTAGTCACCATCACCAAGTTAGTAGAACTTCGTGATGAACTATAGTATGCAAGGGATGACGTAAATGATTCCCGAGCTTTTCATGATGATGAAATCGATGAAGGTAGAAATCAAAAAAGAGCATCAAGTGTTGATGATTAAAAAGACCACTAGTTTCAAGAAAAGGGCAAAGGGAAAGAAAGGGAACTTCAAGAAGAACGGTAAGCAAGTTGCTGCTCAAGTGAAGAAGCCTAAGTCTAGACCTAAGCCTGAGACTAAATGCTTCTACTGCAAAAGGGACTGGTCACTGGAAGCGGAACTACCCCAAGTAATTGGCAGATAAGAAGGATGGCAAAGTGAACAAAGGTATATTTGATATACAGATTATTTATGTGTATTTTACTAGTGTTCGTAGCAACCCCTAGGTATTTGATACTAGTTCAGTTGCTAAGAGTAGTAACTCGAACGGGAGTTGCAGAATGAACAGAGACTAGTTAAGGGTGAAGTGACGATGTGTGTTGGAAGTGGTTCCAAGATTGATATGATCATCATCGCACACTCCCTATACTTTCAGGATTAGTGTTGAACCTAAATAAGTGTTATTTGGTGTTTGCGTTGAGCATGAATATGATTTCATCATGTTTATTGCAATACGGTTATTCATTTAAGTAAGAGAATAAAGTTTTGTTCTGTTTACATGAATAAAACCTTCTATGGTCATACACCCAATGAAAATGGTTTGTTGGATCTCGATCGTGGTGATACACATTCTCATAATATTGAAGCCAAAAGATGCAAAGTTAATAATGATAGTGCAACTTATTTGTGGCACTGCCAGTTAGGTCATATTGGTGTAAAGCGCATGAAGAAAATCCATGCTGATGGGCTTTTTGATTATGAATTAGTTGATGCTTGCAAACCATGCCTCATGGGCAAGATGACTAAGACTCCATTCTCCAGAACAACGGAGCGAGTAACAGATTTGTTGGAAATCATACATACTGATGTATGTGGTCCGATGATAATTGAGGCTCGCGACAGGTATCATTATTTTCTGATCTTCACAGATGATTTGAGCAGATATGAGTATATGTACTTGATGAAACACAAGTCTGAAACATTTCAAAAGTTCAAAGAATTTCAGAGTGAAGTGGAGAATCATCATAACAAAAATAAAAGTTTCTACGATATGATCGCAAAAGTAAAATATTTGAGTTACGAGTTTGGCCTTCATTTAAAACAATGTGAAATAGTTTCACTACTCATGCCACCTGGAACACCACAGTGTAATGGTGTCTCCAAACATCGTAACCGTACTTTATTAGATATGGTGCGATCTATGATGTCTCTTACCAATTTACCACTATCGTTTTGGGGTTATGCATTAGAGACAGTTGCATTCACGTTAAAAAGGGCACCATCAAAATCCGTTGAGGCAACACCGTATGAACTGTGGTTTGGCAAGAAACCAAAGTTGTTGTTTCTTAAAGTTTGAGGTTGCAATGCTTATGTGGAAAAGTTTCAACCTGATAAGCTCAAACCCAAATCGGAGAAGTGCGTCTTCATAGGATACCCAAAAGAAAATGTTGGGTACACCTTCTATCATAGATCCAAAGGCAAGTTATTCATTGCTGAGAATGGATCCTTTCTAGAGAAGGAGTTTCTCTCGAAAGAAGTGAGTGGGAGGAAAGTAGAACTTGATGAAGTAACTGTACCTGCTCCCTTATTGGAAAGTAGTTCATCACAGAAATCTGTTTCTGTGACTCCTACACCAATTAGTGAGGAAGCTAATGATGATGATCATGTAACTTCAGATCAAGTAACTACCGAACCTTGTAGGTAAACCAGAGTGAGATTCGCACCAGAGTGGTATGGTAATCATGTTCTGGAGGTCATGTTACTTGACCATGATGAACCTACGAACTATGAGGAAGCAATGATGAGCCCAGATTCCGCGAAATTGCTTGAGGCCATGAAATCTGAGATGAGATCCATGTATGAGAACAAAGTATGGACTTTGATTGACTTGCCCATTGATCGGCAAGCCATTGAGATTAAATGGATCTTCAAGAGGAAGACGGACGCTGATAGTAGTGTTACTATCTACAAAGCTAGAATTGTCGCAAAAGGTTTTCGACAAGTTCAAGGTGTTGACTACGGTGAGAGTTTCTCACTCGTATCTATGCTTAAGTCTGTCTGAATCATGTTAGCAATTGCCACATTTTATGAAATCTGGCAAATGGATAAACAAAACTACATTCCTTAATGGATTTATTAAAGAAGAGTTGTATATGATGCAACAAGAAAGTTTTGTCAATCCTAAAGGTGCTAACAAAATATGCAAGCTCCAGCGATCCATCTATGGACTGGTGCAAGCATCTCAGAGTTGGAATATACGCTTTGATAAGTTGATCAAAGCATATAGTTTTATACAGACTTGCGGTGAAGCCTGTATTTACAAAAGTGAGTGGGAGCACTACAGCATTTCTGATAAGTATATGTGAATGACATATTGTTGATCAAAGATAATGTAGAATTATTCTGCAAAGCATAAAGGAGTGTTTGAAAGGAGCTTTTCAAAGAAAGACCTCGGTGAAACTGCTTACATATTGAGCATCAAGATCTATAGAGATAGATCAAGACGCTTGATAAGTTTTTCAATGAGTACATACCTTGACAAGATTTTGAAGTAGTTCAAAATGGAACAGTCAAAGAAAGAGTTCTTGCCTGTGTTACAAGGTGTGAAACTGAGTAAGACTCAAAGTCCGACCACAGCAGAAGATAGAAAGAGAATGAAAGTCATTCCCTATGCCTTGGCCATAGGTTCTATAAAATATGCCATGCTGTGTACCAGATCTATTGTATACCCTACATTGTTTTTGGCAAGGGGTACAATAGTGATCTAGGAGTAGATCACTAGACATCGGTCAAAATTATCCTTAGTGGAATAAGGATATGTTTCTCGATTATGGAGGTGACAAAAAGGTTCATCGTAAAGGGTTACGTCGATGCAAATTTTGACACTAATCCAGATGACTCTAAATCTCAATCTGGATACATATTGAAAGTGGGAGCAATTAGCTAAAGTAGCTCAGTGCAGAGCATTATTGACATAGAAATTTGCAAAATACTTACGGATCTGAATTTGGCAGACCCGTTGACTAAACTTCTCTCACAAGCAAAACATGATCACACCTTAGTACTCTTTGGGTATTAATCACATAGCGATGTGAACTAGATTATTGAATCTAGTAAACCCTTTGGGTGTTGGTCACATTTTGATGTGAACTATGGATGTTAATCACATGGTGATGTGAACTATTAGTATTAAATCACATGGCGATGTGAACTAGATTATTGACTCTAGTGCAAGTGGGAGACTAAAGGAAATATGCCCTAGAGGCAATAATAAAGTTATTATTTATTTCCTTATATCATGATAAATGTTTATTATTCATGCTAGAATTGTATTAACCCGAAACATAATACATGTGTGAATACATAGACAAACAGAGTGTCACTAGTATGCCTCTACTTGACTAGCTCGTTGATCAAAGATGGTTATGTTTCCTAACCATAGACATGAGTTGTCATTTGATTAACGGTATCACATCATTAGGAGAATGATGTGATTGACTTGACCCATTCCGTTAGCTTAGCACTTGATCGTTTAGTTTGTTGCTATTGCTTTCTTCATAACTTATACATGTTCCTACGACTATGAGATTATGCAACTCCCGTTTACCGGAGGAACACTTTGTGTGCTACCAAACGTCACAACGTAACTGGGTGATTATAAAGGTGCTCTACAGGTGTCTCCGAAGGTACTTGTTGGGTTGGCGTATTTCGAGATTAGGATTTGTCACTCCGATTGTCGGAGAGGTATCTCTGGGCCCTCTCTGTAATACACATCACTCAAGCCTTGCAAGCATTGCAACTAATAAGTTAGTTGCGGGATGATGTATTATGGAACGAGTAAAGAGAGTTGCCGGTAATGAGATTGAACTAGGTATTGGAATACCGACGATCGAGTCTCGGGCAAGTAACATACCGATGACAAAGGGAACAACATATGTTGTTATGCGGTTTGACCGATAAAGATCTTCGTAGAATACGTAGGAACCAATATGAGCATCCAGGTTTCGCTATTGGTTATTGACCGGAGACGTGTCTCGGTCATGTCTACATAGTTCTCGAACCCGTAGGGTCCGCACGCTTAAAGTTCGGTGACGATCGTAATTAGGGTTTTTGTGTTTTGATGTACAAAAGGTAATTCAGAGTCTCGGATGTGATCACGGACAGGACGAGGAGTCTCGAAATGGTTGAGACATAAAGATTGATATATTGGAAGCCTATATTTGGATATCGGAATCGTTCTGGGTGAAATCGGGATTTTACCGGAGTACCGGGGGGGGGGGTTACCGGAAACCCCCCGGGGTTAATGGGCCTACATGGGCCCTAGGGGAGAAGAGGAGGGCCGGCCAGGGTAGGCCGCGCGCCCCCTCCCCCCTAGTCCGAATAGGACAAGGAAGGGGGGCGGCGCCCCCCTTTACTCTTTCCCCCTTCCCCTTTCCTTCTCCAACAAGGCAAGAAGGGGGAGTCCTACTCCCGGTGGGAGTAGGACTCCTCTAGGCGCACCCCTAGGGGCCGGCCACACCTCCCCCTCCCTCCTTTATATACGGGGTTAAGGAGGCACCCCATGACACACAAGTTGATCTTCGTGATCGTTCCTTAGCAGTGTGCGGTGCCCCCTTCCACCATATTCCACCTCGGTCATATCGTAGCGGTGCTTAGGCGAAGCCCTGCGTCGGTAGAACATCATCACCGTCATCACGCCGTCGTGTTGACAAAACTCTCCCTCAACACTCGGCTGGATCGGAGCTCGAGGGACGTTATCAAGTTGAACATGTGCAGAACTCGGAGGTGCCGTACGTTCGGTACTTGGATCGGTCGGATCGGGAAGACGTACGACTACTTCCTCTATGTTGTGTCAAAGCTTCCGTTGCCGGTCTACGAGGGTACGTAGACAACACTCTCCCCTCTCGTTGCTATGCATCACCATGATCTTGCGTGTGCGTAGATTTTTTTTTGAAATTACTACGTTCCCCAACAAGAATAATAGGACATGTAGGATTGCAATCAATATCAAGAACAATGAAATCTACGGGCACATAATTCCTATTTGCAACAATAAGAACATCATTAATCCTTCCCATAGGTATCTTAATAGTGGAATCCGCAAGATGCAAGTTTAAAGAACAATCATCAAATTCACAGAAACCTAACACATCACACAAAGTTTTTGGAATCGTGGAAACGCTAGCACCCAAATCACATAAAGCATAGAATTCATGATCTTTAATTTTAATTTTAATAGTAGGTTCCCACTCATGAAGTTTTCTAGGGATAGAAACTTCTAATTCAAGTTTTTCTTCATAAGATTGCATTAAAGCATCAACGATATTTTTGGTAAAAGCTTTATTTTGACTATAAGCATGTAGAGAATTTAGCACGGATTGCGACAAGGAAATACAATCTATCAAAGAGAAATTATCATAATTAAATTCCTTGAAATCCAAAATAGTTGGCTCATTGCTATATAAAGCTTTGACCTCTTCAGTCCCACTTTTACCAATTTTTGCATCAAGATCTAAAAACTCCGAATCATTGGGACGCCTTTTAACTAAAGTTGACTCATCTCCAGTCCCATCATTATCAAGATTCATATTGCAAAACAAAGATTTAATGGGAGACACATCAATCACTTTTAGATCTTCATCCTTATTATCAACAAACTAGAAGAACACGCTTTTATAAAGCAATCCTTTTTAGCACGCATCCTAGCGGTTCTTTCTTTGCACTCGTATATGGAAATTATCGTGGCTTTGAGAGACTCATTGATATCATGCTTAGGTGGAATAGATCTAAGTTTCAAAGAATAACATCAAGAGAAATTCTATCCACGTTCCTAGCCAACTCATCAATCTTAGACAATTTTTCTTCAATCAAAGCATTGAAACACTTTTGCGAACTAATAAATTTTTTAATACTAGATTCAAAATCAGAGGGCATCTTATTATTATTACCATAAGAATTGTTGTAGGAATTACCATAATTATTAAAGGAATTACTAGGATACGGCCTAGGATTAAAGTTTCCTCTATACACGTTGTTACCAAAATTGTTCCTACCAACAAAATTCGCATACATAGATTCATTATTATTCTCAATCAAGGTAGACAAAGGCATATCATTAGGATCAGAAGAAACACTCTTATTAGCAAAAAAATTCATAAGTTCATCCATCTTTCCACTCAAAACATTAATTTCTTCTATAGCATGAACTTTTTTACTAGTAGATCTTTCGGTGTGCCATTGAGAATAATTAACCATAATATTGTCTAGGAGTTTGGTAGCTTCTCCTAAAGTTATTTCCATAAAAGTGCCTCCTGCGGCCGAATCTAAAAGATTTCTAGAAGCAAAATTCAATCCAGCATAAAAAAATTGTATGATCATCCACAAATTCAAACCATGTGTAGGGCAATTACGTATCATTAGTTTCATCCTCTCCCAAGATTGTGCAACATGCTCATGATCTAGTTGCTTAAAGTTCATAATATCGTTTCTAAGAGAGATGATCTTAGCGGGAGGAAAATACTTAGAGATAAAAGCATCTTTGCACTTGTTCCAAGAATCAATACTATTTTTAGGCAAAGACGAAAACCAAGTTTTAGCATGATCTCTAATTGAAAACGGAAATAGCTTCAATTTAACAATATCATTATCCACATCTCTCTTCTTTTGCATATCACACAAATCAACAAAGTTGTTTAGATGGGTAGTGGCATCTTCACTAGGAAGGCCAAAAAACGGATCTTTCATGACAAGATTCAGCAAAGCAGTATTAATTTCACAAGATTCAGCATCGGTAAGAGGAGCAATCGGAGTGCTAATAAAATCATTATTGTTGGTATTGGAAAAATCACACAATTTAGTATTATCTTGAGCCATCGTGACAAACAATCCAACACACAAGCACACAAGAAGCGAGTGAAAAAGAGGTGAACGGAAAAGGAGGGCGAATAAAACGGCAAGGGTGAAGTGGGGGAGAGGAAAACGAGAGGCAAATAGCAAATAATGTAATGCGAGGGATAAGAGTTTGTGATGGGTACTTAAATCGCATGGTAAGATCCCGTGGAAGGTTGTGGATCGCCCTTTGCTACCTCTTGAGCACTACTTTGGTTTTCCCTTGAAGAGGAAAGGGTGATGCAGCAAAGTAGCGTAAGTATTTCCCTCAGTTTTTGAGAACCAAGGTATCAATCCAGTAGGAGACTACATGCAAGTCCCTCGTAGCTACACAAACAAATAAGAACCTCGCAACCAACGCAATAAAGGGGTTGTAAATCCCTTCACGGTCACTTACGACAATGAGATCTGATAGAGATAATAAGATAAATATTTTTGGTATTTTTATGATATAGATTGAAAGTAAAGATTGCAAAGTAAAAATAGATTGGAAACTTATATGATAAAAGATAGACCCGGGGGCCATAGGTTTCACTAGTGGCTTCTCTCAAGATAGCATAAGTATTACGGTGGGTGAACAAATTACTGTCGAGCAATTGATAGAAAAGTGCATAATTATGAGAATATCTAGGCATGATCATGTATATAGGCATCACGTCAGCGACAAGTAGACCGAAACGATTCTGCATCTACTACTATATATTACTCCACACATCGACCACTATCCAGCATGCATCTATAGTATTAAGTTCATAATAACAGAGCAATGCATTAGGCAAGATGACATGATGTAGAGCGATAAACTCAAGTAATATGATATAAACCCCATCTTTTTATCCTCGATGGCAACAATACAATACGTGCCTTGCTACCCCTGCTGTCACTGGGAAAGGACACCACAAGATTGAACCCAAAGCTAAGAACTTCTCCCATTGCAAGAAAGATCAATCTAGTAGGCCAAACCAAACTGATAATTCGAAGAGACTTGCAAAGATAACCAATCATACATAAAAGATTTCAGAGAAGAATCAAATATTGTTCATAGATAAACTTGATCATAAACCCACAATTCATCGGATCTCGACAAACACACCGCAAAAAGAGTTACATCGAATAGATCTCCAAGAAGATCGAGGAGAACATTGTATTGAGCTCCAAAGAGAGAGAAGAAGCCATCTAGCTAATAACTATGGACCCAAAGGTCTGTGGTAAACAACTCACACATCATCGGAGAGGCTATGGTTTTGATGTAGAAGCCGTCCGTGATTGATTCCCCCTCCGGTGGAGCTCCGGAAAAGGCCCCAATATGGGATCTCTTGGGTACAGAAGGTTGCGGCGGTGGAAATAGGGTTTCGTGGTGCTCCTGGATGTTTTCAGGGTATATGGATATATATAGGAGGAAGAAGTAGGTCGGTGGAGCTGCGAGGGGCCCATGAGGGTGGGTGGCGTGCCCATGGTGCAGGCGTGCCTCCCTGCCTCGTGGCCACCTCGTTTCTTTATTGACGTCTACTCCAAGTCCCCTGGATCACGTTTGTTCCAAAAATAACTCTCCTGAAGGTTTCATTCCGTTTGGATTCCGTTTGATATTCCTTTTCTGTGAAACACTGAAATAGGCAAAAAAACAACAATTTGCACTGGGCCTTGGGTTAGTAGGTTAGTCCCAAAAATAATATAAAAGTGTATAATAAAGCCCATTAAACATCCAAAACAGATAATATAATAGCATGGAACAATTAAAAATTATAGATACGTTGGAGACGTATCACCCTTGCGCTCGAGCTGCCTAATTCCCAAAGTGGGTTCACCGGTTCGAACAAGGAAAGTGACTTCTATATTGGAGGAATTTTAGGAGCGACTGATGAAGGAGCTCGAGATACCAGCGACAAGATTGAGGGGATCGATGAGATCTATGCTTGTCTGGACATACTGGACAAGCGGATGGAGGAGCAAATAGGGTGCATCAATGCGGTGCAAGCAAAGGTAAACCTCACCATGAACTCTATGGCGGATGTCAGGCAAGACCAAGTGGCAGCAAAAATAGTAGCCAAGTCCACCATAGTTCTAGTATCACCAGGGGCAACTGGACAAGAGGGAATTATTTAGTTGCCACCACCTCGTCCCCCTCCTCTTACCTTATAGATTCCTTGGCCGGCCACTGATACGTCTCCAACGTATCTATAATTTTTGATTGTTCCATGCTATTATATTAACTATTTTGGATGTTTAATTGGCTTTAATATACCTTTTTATATTATTTTTGGGACTAACCTACTAACCAAAGGCCCAGTGCAAATTGTTTTTTTGCCTATTCTAGTGTTTCGCAGAAAAGGAATATCAAAAGGAATGAAACCTTCGGGAGAGTTATTTTTGGAACAAAGATGATCCAGGAGAGTTGGAGTGGAACAATCAAAAATTATAGATACGTTGGAGATGTATCAAGCATCCCCAAGCTTAATTCCTGCTCGTCCTTGAGTAGGTAAATGATAAAAATAGAATTTTTTGATGTGGAATGCTACTTAGCATAATTTCAATGTAATTCTTCTTAATTGTGGTATGAATATTCAGATCCGAAAGATTCAAGACAAAAGTTCAATATTGACATAGAAACAATAATACTTCAACCATACTAACTAAGAAATTATGTCTCTTCAAAATAACATGGCCAAAGAAAGTTATCCCTACAAAATCATATAGTCTGGCTATGCTCTATCTTCACCACACAAAGTATTTAAATCATGCACAACCCCGATGACAAGCCAAGCAATTATTTCATACTTTTGGTGTTCTCAAACTTTTTCAATCTTCACGCAATACATGAGCATGAGCCATGGACATAGCACTTTATGTGGAATAGATAGTCTCACATCAACTAGGCGTATCAACGGGCTATGGAGATGCCCATCAATAGATATCAATGTGAGTGAGTAGGGATTGCCATGCAACGGATGCACTAGAGCTATAAGTATATGAAAGCTCAACAAAAGGAACTAAGTGGGTGTGCATCCAACTCGCTTGCTCATGAAGACCTAGGGCATTTTAAGGAAGCCCATCATTGGAATATACAAGCCAAGTTCTATAATGAAAAATTCCCACTAGTATATGAAAGTGATAACATAGGAGACTCTCTATTATGAAGATCATGGTGCTACTTTGAAGCACAAGTGTGGTAAAAGGATAGTAGCATTGTCCCTTCTCTCTTTCTCTCTCTCATATATATATATCTATATATATGGGCCTTTTTTATGGCCTCCTTTTTTATTTTTATTTTATTTTTTGTCCAGAGTCTCATCCCGACTTGTGGGGGAATCATAGTCTCCATCATCCTTTCCTGACTTGGGACAATGCTCTAAAAATGATGATCATCACACTTTTATTTACTTACAACTCAACAATTACAACTCAATACTTAGAACAAAATATGACTCTATGTGAATGCCTCTGGCGGTGTACCGGGATATGCAATGAATCAAGAGTGACATGTATGAAAGAATTATGAATGGTGGCTTTGCCACAAGTACAATGTCAACTACATGCTCATGCAAAGCAATATGACAATGATGGAGCGTGTCATAGTAAACGGAACGGTGGAAAGTTGCATGTCAATATATCTCGGAATGGCTATGGAAATGCCATGATAGGTAGGTATGGTGGTTTTTTTGAGGAAGGTATATGGTGGGTGTATGATACCGGTGAAAGGTGCGCGGTATTAGAGAGGCTAGCAATGGCGGAAGGAAGAAAAGTGCGTATGATCCATGGACTCAACCTTAGTCATAAAGAACTCATATACTTATTGCAAAAATCTACATGTTATCAAAGCAAAGTATTACACGCATGCTCCTAGGGGGATAGATTGGTAGGAAAAGACCATCGCTCGTCCCCGACCGCCACTCATAAGGAAGACAATCAATAAATAAATCATGCTCCGACTTCATCACATAAAGGTTCACCATACGTGCATGCTACGGGAATCACAAACTTTAACACAAGTATTTCTCAAATTCACAACTACTCGACTAGCATGACTCTAATATTCCCATCTCCATATCTCAAAACAATTATCAAGTATCAAACTTCTCATAGTATTCAACACACTCATAAGAAATTTTTTATTAATCTTGAATGCATAACATAATTAAAGCAAATTACCATGCATTTTTGTAGGACTCTCAAAATAATCTAAGTGAAGCATGAGAACAATATTTTCTATAAAACAAATCCACGGACGTGCTCTAAAATATATAAGTGAAGCACTAGAGTAAAGACTATATAACTCAAAAGATATAATTATTGCACATAGAGTATTCTAACAATTTCTGAATCATGTGTGTCTCTCTCAAAAGGTGTGTACAGCAAGGATGATTGTGGAAAACTAACAAATAAATACTCAAATAATACAAGACGCTCCAAGCAAAACACATATCATGTGGTAAATAAAATATAGCTCCAAGTAAAGTTACCGATGAAAGTAGACGAAAGAGGGGATGCCTTCCAGGGCATCCCCAAGCTTTGGCTTTTAGGTGTCCTTATATTATCTTGGGGTTCCATGGGCATCCCCAAGCTTAGTCTCTTGCCACTACTTGTTCCATAATCCATCAAATCTTTACCCAAAACTTGAAAACTTCACAACACAAAACTTAAAGTAGAAAATCTCGTGAGCTCCGTTAGCGAAAGAAAACAAAACACCACTTCAAGGTACTGTAATGAACTCATTATTTATTTATATTGGTGTTAAACCTACTGTATTCCAACTTCTCTATGGTTTATAAACTAATTTACTAGCCATAGATTCACTAAAATAAGCAAACAACACACGAAAAACAGAATCTGTCAAAAACAGAACAGTCTGTAGTAATCTGTAGTTAACGCAAAATCTGGAACGCTAAATATTCTAAAATAACTTGCTGGACTTGAGTAATTTATCTATTAATCATATGCAAAAATAATTAACTAAATATCACATTCCAAATAAAAATGGCAGCAATTCTCGTGAGCGCTAAAGTTTCTGTTTTTTTACAGCAAGATTAAAAAGACTTTCCCCAAGTCTTCCCAACGGTTCTACTTGGCACAAACACTAATTAAACACAAAAAACACAACCAAATTAGAGTCTAGATAAATTATTTATTACTAAACAGGAGCAAAAAGCAAGGAATAAAAATAAAATTGGGTTGCCTCCCAACAAGCGCTATCGTTTAACGCCCCTAGCTAGGAATAAAAGCAAGGATAAATCTAAGTATCTTTAGTTGGTAATTCTTTAATGAGACATCTATCACCTTTAGGAGTTTCTTTCCTTTTATAAATAATCAAACTTCTAGGCATAAGATCAAAAAATCATTAGTAGCAAATGGTTCCTTAATAATAGCAAAAAGATTAGGATGAATACTTATAGATTTGAGATCTGCAGTTTCTTTGCTAGAGGATTCACCCTTATTTTTAGGAACATACATAAGCTTGGCAATTTTAGATGGAGGAGTTGGAGTATTCTTTATGAAAAAAAAGCGGTTCCCAAGTTGGTAGTGATACCCTCAAGTTTATCGATTCTAGTGGAATCATGATTTATTCTTTCATTAACTATAGGTTCCTTCTCTTTAATATTTTTCAAAGTTACTCCTACTTTAGATCCATATTGGGTAATTTGGTTTGGATCTTTTTATCAAAATTTTCAATTTACTCAACGGTAGCAACTTTATTTTAAATAATTTCAAGTTTTGCATTACATGCTCCAAAGTTGACATAGTTCCATTAACCAAAAGAGGGGGTGAGCCAAACAAATCAATCATAGCATTATAGGAATCGAAAGTGTGGCTACCCAAGAAATTCCCTCCGGCCATGGTATCAAGGACATATCTGTGCCAAGGAATAGCACCTACATAAAAATTGCGGAGAAGAATAGAAGTAGATTGCTTCCTGGTAGATCTATTTTGAGCATTGCAAATTCTATACCAAGCTTCTTTTAGGTTTTCTCCTTCCCTTTGCTTAAAATTAAGAACTTCATTTTCGGGAGACAATAGAGAAGATAGGGGACTAGCCATAATGACAAGCAAGCAATCCAACACACAAGCAAACAAGAGATGGGCAAAAGGAGGCAAATAGAGAAAGAGAGGGAGGATGGAGAGAGAGTGCAAACAAAATGGCAAGGGTTAAGTGGGGGTGAGGAAAACGAGAGGCAAATGGCAAATAATGTAATGCGGGAGATAAGGGTTTGTGATGGGTACTTGGTATGTCTTGACTTGCAACGGCGCCAAAAGTGACTTGTTGTCGGGTGTCAAATCTTGACTTGTCTTGCGCGAACCTCCCCGGCAACGGCGCCAGAAATCCTTCTTGCTACCTCTTGAGCACTGCGTTGGTTCTCCCTTGAAGAGGAAAGGGTGATGCAGCAAAGTAGCGTAAGTATTTCCCTCAGTTTTTGAGAACCAAGGTATCAATCCAGTAGGAGGCCAACGCGATAAGGGGTTGTTAATCCCTACACGGTCACTTACGAGAGTGAAATCTGATAGATATGATAAGATAATATTTTTGGTATTTTTATGATAAAGATGCAAAGTAAAATAAATGGCAAAGGAAATAACTAAGTATTGGAAGATTAATATGATGGAAGATAGACCCGGGGGCTATTGGTTTCACTAGTGGCTTCTCTCAAGAGCATAAGTATTTACGATGGGTGAACAAATTACTGTTGATCAATTGACAGAATTGAGCATGGTTATGAGAATATCTAGGTATGATCATGTATATAGGCATCACGTTCGAAACAAGTAGACCGACTGCTGCCTGCATCTACTACTATTACTCCACACATCGACTGCTATCCAGCATGCATCTAGAGTATTGAGTTCAAGAGAACAGAGTAACGCTTTAAGCAAGATGACATGATGTAGAGGGATAAACTCATGCAATATGATATAAACCCCATCTTGTTATCCTCGATGGAAACAATACAATACGTGCATTGCTGCCCCTACTGTCACTGGGAAAGGACACCGCAAGATTGAACCCAAAGCTAAGCACTTCTCCCATTGCAAGAAAGATCAATCTAGTAGGCCAAACCAAACTGATAATTCGAAGAGACATGCAAAGATAACCAATCATACATAAAAGAATTCAGAGAAGATTCAAATATTGTTCATAGATAAACTTGATCATAAACCCACAATTCATCGGTCTCAACAAACAGACCGCAAAATAAGATTACATCGAATATATCTACACAAGAGAGGGGGGAACTTTGTATTGAGATCCAAAAAGAGAGAAGAAGCCATCCAGCTAATAACTATGGACCCGTAGGTCTGAAGTAAACTACTCACACTTCATCGGAGAGGCTATGGTGTTGATGTAGAAGCCCTCCGTGATCGATGCCCCCCCGGTGGAGCTCCGGAAAAGGCCCCAAGATGGGATCTCGTGGATACAGAAAGTTACGGTGGTGGAATTAGGGTTTTGGCTTCGTATCTGGTAGTTTGGGGGTACGTAGGTATATTTAGGAGGAAGGAGTACGTCGGTGGAGCAACAGGGGGCCCACGAGGGTGGAGGGCGCGCCTGGGGGGTAGGCACGCCCCCTACCTCGTGCCTTCCTCGTTGATTGCTTGACGTAGGGTCCATGTCCTCTAGATCATGTTCGTTCCGAAAATCACGTTCCCGAAGGTTTCATTCCATTTGGACCCCGTTTGATAATCTTTTTCTGCGAAACCCTAAAATAGGCACAAAACAACAATTCTAGGTTGGGCCTCCGGTTAATATGTTAGTCCAAAAATAATATATAAGTGTATAATAAAGCCCAATAATGTCCAAAACAGAATATAATATAGCATGGAACAATAAAAAAATATAGATACGTTGGAGACGTATCACAGGCCACCTTAGTTAATAAGATGTCCGCCAAACCGAAAGAGCTAGATGATAATAAGGATGAAGATCTAAAAGTGATTGATGTGTCTCCTATTAAATCTTTGTTTTGCATTATGAATCTTGATAATGATGGGAGTCAAGATGAGTCAACTTTAGTCAAAAGGCGTCCCAATGATTCAGAGTTTTTAGATCTCGATGCAAAAATTGGTAAAAGTGGGATTGAAGAGGTCAAAACTTTACATATCAATGAACCCACTATTTTGGATTTCAAGAAATTTAATTATGATAATTGCTCTTTGATAGATTGTATTTCCTTGTTGCAATCTGTGTTAACTTCTCCTCATGCTTATAGTCAAAATAAAGCTTTTACCAAACATATCGTTGATGCTTTAATGCAATATTATGAAGAAAAGCTTGAATTAGAAGTTTCTATCCCTAGAAAACTTTATGATGAGTGGGAACCTACTATTAAAATTAAAATTAAAGATCATGAATGCTTTTCTTTGTGTGATTTGGGTGCTAGTGTTTCCACGATTCAAAAAACTTTGTTTTATGTGTTAGGTTTCCGTGAATTTGATGATTGTTCTTTAAATTTGCATCTTGAGGTTTCCACTATTAAGAAACCTATGGGAAGGATTAATGATGTTCTTATTTTTGCAAATAGGAATTATGTGCTCGTAGATTTCATTGTTCTTGATATACATTGCAATCCTACATGTCCTATTATTCTTGGTAAACCTTTCCTTAGAACGATTGGTGCAATTATTGATATGAAAGAAGGAAGTATTAGATTCCAATTTCCGTTAAGGAAAGGCATGGAACACTTTCCTAGGAAGAAAATTAAATTACCTTATGAATCTATTATGAGAGCCACTTATGGATTGCATACCAAACATGATAACTGATAACCCACAAGTATAGGGGATCAATTGTAGCCTCTCTCGGTAAGTAAGAGTGTCGAACCCAACGAGGAGCTAAAGGTAGAAAAAATATTCCGTTAAGTTATATCGACCATTGATACAACTCTACGCATGCTTAACATTCGCTTTACCTAGAACAAGTATGAAACTAGAAGTACTTTGTAGGTGTTGTAGGCTAGGTTTGCAAGATAATAAAGAGCGCGTAAATAAAAAGTAGGGGTTGTTTAGATGAAGACACAACTAAGTTAGTTTTAGTAGAGAGCTTGTTGTCACACAAGAAAGTTATTTGTCCCTAGGCAATCGATAACTAGACCGGTAATCACTATTGCAATTTTATTTGAGGGAGATGCGTAAGCTAACATACTTTCTCTTCTTGGATCATATGCACTTATGATTGGAACTCTATCAAGCATCCACAACTCCTAAAGATCATTAAGGTAAAACCCAACCATAGCATTATAAGGCATCAAGTCCTGTTTACTCCCATACGCAAACAACCTACTTACTCATGTTTGTGTTTCTATCACTCACGCCACCCACCATAAGCAAATCATGAACATATTGCTAACCCTACAGCGGGGATCCCTCACGCTTGCGCGACACGGAGAGCACCATAGGACAACACCAATAATAAAACATGCAACTCAAACCAATCACGATCATCAATTAACCCATAGGACAAAATAGATCTACTCAAACATCATAGGATAGCCATACATCATTGGGAAATAAAGCACTGAGCACCATGTTTAAGTACAGATTACAGCGGGTAAAATAGGGGTTACACCGCTGCATAGAGGGGGGAAGAGTTGGTGATGAGGGCGGTGAAGTTGTTGGTGTAGATTGCAGTGATGACGATGGCCCCAGCGGCGTTCCGGTGCCATCGGGAGAGGGGGGGAGAGAGCCCCCCTTCTTCTTCTTCTTCCTTGACCTTCCCTCTAGATGGGAGAAGGTTTTCCCCTCTGGTCCATGGCCTCCATGGCGGTGGAGCAGCGAGAGCCCCTCCGAGATAGGATTTGTCTCTCTGTCTCTCTCTGTTTCTGCGTTCCAGATTCTGCCCTTTCACCGTTTCTTATATTCCCGGAGATCCCTAACTCCGATTGGGCTGAAATTTGTACACGATTTCTATTCGGATATTAGCTTTCTTGCGGCGAAATTAGGGCACCAACCGCCTTACGGGGTGGCCAGGAGGCCCCAGGGCGTGCCTGACCCCCCTCGGGCATCGTCTCACGTTGATTCTTCTTCCCAAAAATCACATATATTCCAAAAAAATCTCCGTCAGTTTTTATCGTGGTTGGACTCCGTTTGATATGGATTTTCTGCAAAACAAAAAACATGCAACAAACAGGAACTGGCACTGGGCACTGGATCAATATGTTAGTCCCAAAAATAGTATAAAAAGTTTTCAAAAGTATATGAAAGTTGTAGAATATTGGAATGGAATAATAAAAAATTATAGATACGACGGAGACGTATCAATAACACCTAGATCTGTTCTTGCTTTTTTGCCTAGCTAGGGGCGTTAAACGATAGCGCTTGTTGGGAGGCAACCCAATTTTATTTTTTTTCTTGTTTTTTGCTCATGTTTAGTAATAATTAATTCATATAGATTCTGTTTAGATGTGGTTTTATGCCTTTAATTAGTGTTTGTGCCAAGTAGAACCTTTGGGAAGAATTGGGGGAAGTCTTTGCGATCTTGTTGTAAAAAACAGAAACTTTAGCGCTCACGAGATTTGCTGCCATTTTTTTTACTGGAGAGTGCGATTAGGTTGATTATTTTTGCAGATGATTAATAGACAAACTTCTCACATTTAAAAAATTATTTCAGAATTTTGGGGGTTACAGAAGTATTCTAAACCTACAGATTGCTACAGACTATTCTGTTTTTGACAGATTCTATTTTTGTGTGTTGTTTGCTTATTCTGATGAATCTATGGCTAGTATCGGGGGGTATGAACCATAGAGAAGTTGGAATACAGTAGGTTTAACACCAATATAAATAAAGAATGAGTTCATTATAGTACATTGAAGTGGTGATTTGTTTTCTGATACTAACGAAGCTCATGAGATTTTCTGTTGAGTTTTGTGTTGTGAAGTTTTCAAGTTTTGGGTAAAGATTTGATGGATTTTGGAATAAGGAGTGGCAAGAGCCTAAGATTGGGGATGCCCAAGGCACCCCAAGGTAAAATTCAAGGACAACCAAAATCCTAAGCTTGGGTATGCCTCGGAAGGCATCCCCTCTTTCGTCTTCGTCTATCGGTAAATTTACTTGAGGCTATATTTTTATTCACCACATGATATGTGTTTTGATTGGAGTGTCTTGTATGATTTGAGTCTTTGATTTTTAGTTTACCATAATCATCCTTGATGTACACACCTTTTGGAGAGACACACATGAATTGGAATTTATTAGAATACTCTATGTGCTTCACTTATATCTTTTTGAGCTAGATAATTTTGCTCTAGTGCTTCACTTATATCTTTTTAGAGCACGGTGGTGGTTTCATTTTATAGAAATCATTGATCTCTCATGCTTAACTTATATTATTTTGAGAGTCTTTTATAATAGCATGGCAATTTGCTTTGGCTATAAAATTAGTCCTAATATGATAGGCATCCAAGATGGTTATAATAAAAACTATCATAAAAAGTGCATTGAATACTATGAGAAGTTTGATCCTTGATGATTGTTTTGAGATATGAAGATGGTGATATTAGAGTCATGCTAGTTGATTAGTTGTGAATTTGACAAATACTTGTTCTAAAGTTTGTGATTCATGTAGCATGCACGTATGGTGAACCGTTATTTGATGAACTCAGAACATGATTTATTTATTGATTGTCTTCCTTATGAGTGGCGGTCGGGGACGAACGATGGTCTTTTCCTGCCAATTTATCCCCCTAGGAGCATGCGCATGGAACTTTGTTTCAATAACTAATAGATTTTTGCAATAAGTATGTGAGTTCTTATGACTAATGTTGAGTCCATGGATTATACGCACTCTCACCCTTCCACCATTGCTAGCCTCTCTAGTACCGGGCAACTTTCGCCGGTACCATACACCCACCAAATACCTTCCTCAAAACAGCCACCATACCTACCTATTATGGCATTTCCATAGCCATTCCGAGATATATTGCCATGCAACTTACCACCGTTCCATTCGTTATGACATGTTACATCATTGTCATATTGCTTTGCATGATCATGTAGTTGACATCGTACTTGTGGCAAAGCCACCATTCATAATTCTTTCATACATGTCACTCTTGATTCATTGCACATCCCGGTAGACCGCTGGAGGCATTCACATACAGTCATATTTTGTTCTAGTATCGAGTTGTAAGTAAGTAAAAGTGTGATGATAATCATTATTAGAGCATTGTCCCGAGTGAGGAAAGGATGATGGAGACTATGATTCCCCCACAAGTCGGGATGAGATTCCGTATGAAAAATAAAAAAAAGGGAGAAAAAAGAGGCCATAAAAAAGGGAGAAGGCCCAAATAAAAAAATAAAAAAATAAAAAAAATGAGAGAAAAAGAGAGAAGGGACAATGTTACTATCCTTTTACCACACTTGTGCTTCAAAGTAGCACCATGATCTTCATGATAAAGAGTCTCCTATGTTTTCACTTTCATATACTAGTGGCAATTTTACATTATAGAACTTGGCTTGCATATTCCAATGATGGGCTTCCTCAAAATGCCCTAGATCTTCGTGAGCAAGCGAATTGGATGCACACCCACTTAGTTTATTTTGTTGAGCTTTCATACACTTATAGCTCTAGTGCATCCGTTGCATGGCAATCCCTACTCACTCACATTGATATCTATTGATGGGCATCCCCATAGCCCTTTGATACACCTAGTTGATGTGAGACTATCTTCTCCCTTTTTGTCTTCTCCACAACCTCCATTCTATTCCACCTATAGTGCTACGTCCATGGCTCATGCTCATATATTGCTTGAAGATTGAAAAAGTTTAAAAACATTAAAATTATGAAACAATTGCTTGGCTTGTCATCGGGGTTGTGCATGATTTAAATACTTTGTGTGGTCAAGATAGAGCATAGCCAGACTATATGATTTTGTAGGGATAACTGCTACCTCTTGAGCACTGCGTTGGTTTTTCCTTGAAGAGGAAAGGGTGATGCAACAGAGCAGCATAAGTATTTCCCTCAGTTTTTGAGAACCAAGGTATCAATCCAGTAGGAGGCCACGCACGAGTCCCTCGCACCTACACAAACAAATAAACTCCTCGCAACCAACGCGATAAAGGGGTTGTCAATCCCTTCACGGTCACTTATGAACGTGAGATCTGATAAGATAATATTTTTGGTATTTTTATGATAAAGAGAAATAAAGATGCAATAAAATAGATGGAAAAGGAAATAACTAAGTATTGGAAGATTAATATGATGGAAAATAGACCCGGGGGCCATAGGTTTCACTAGTGGCTTCTCTCGAGAGCATAAGTATTACGGTGGGTGAACAAATTACTGTTGAGCAATTGACAGAATTGAGCATAGTTATGAGAATATCAAGGTATGATCATGTATATAGGTATCACGTCCAAGACAAGTAGACCGATTCCTGCCTACATCTACTACTATTACTCCACACATCGACCGCTATCCAGCATGCATCTAGAGTATTAAGTTCAAGAGAACAGAGTAACGCTTTAAGCAAGATGACATGATGTAGAGGGATAAACTCATGCAATATGATATAAATCCCATCTTGTTATCCTCGATGGCAACAATACAATACGTGCCTTGCTGCCCCTACTGTCACTGGGAAAGGACACCGCAAGATTGAAACCAAAGCTAAGCACTTCTCCCGTTGCAAGAAAGATCAATCTAGTAGGCCAAACCAAACTAATAATTCGAAGAGACTTGCAAAGACAACCAATCATACATAAAAGAGTTCAGAGAAGATTCAAATATTTTTCATAGATAAACTTGATCATAAACCCAAAATTCATCGGTCTCAACAAACACACCGCAAAATAAGATTACATCGAATAGATCTCCACAAGAGAGGGGGAGAACTTTGTATTGAGATCCAAAAAGAGAGAAGAAGCCATCTAGCTAATAACTATGGACCCGAAGGTCTGAAGTAAACTACTCACAGTTCAACAGAGAGGCTATGGTGTTGATGTAGAAGCACTCCGTGATCGATACCCCCTCCGGCGGAGCTCCGGAAAAGGCCCCAAGATGGGATCCCGTGGATACAGAAAGTTACGACGGTGGAATTAGGGTTTTGGCCCCGTATCTGGTAGTTTGGGGGTACGTAGGTATATATAGGAGGAAGAAGTACGTCGGTGGAGCAACGTGGGCCCCACGAGGGTGGAGGGCGTGCCTGTGGGGGTAGGCGCACCCCCTACCTCGTGCCTTCCTGGTTGATTGCTTGACATAGGGTCCAAGTCCTCTGGATCATGTTCATTCCAAAAATCACGTTCCCGAAGGTTTCATTCCGTTTGGACTCCGTTTCATATTCTTTTTCTGCGAAACCCTAAAATAGGCAAAAAAACAGCAATTCTGGGCTGGGCCTCCGGTTAATAGGTTAGCCCCAAAAATAATATAAAGGTATATAATAAATCCCAATAATGTCCAAAACAGGATATAATATAGCATGGAACAATAAAAAAAATGTAGATACGTTGGAGACGTATCAAGCATCCCCAAGCTTAATTCCTGCTCGTCCTCGAGTAGGTAAATGATAAAAACAGAATTTTTGATGTGGAATGCTAGTTGGCATAATTTCAATGTAATTCTTCTTAATTGTGGTATGAATATTCAGATTCGAAAGATTCAAGACAAAAGTTCAATATTAACATAGAAATAATAATACTTCAAGCATACTAACTAAGCAATTATGTCTCTTCAAATTAACATGGCCAAAGAAAGTTATCCCTACAAAATCATATAGTCTGGCTATGCTCCATCTTCACCACACAAAGTATTTAAGTCATGCACAACCCCGATGACAAGCCAAGAAATTGTTTCATACTTTTGGTGTTCTCAAACTTTTTCAATCTTCACGCAATACATGAGCATGAGCCATGGACATATCACTATAGGTGGAATAGAATGGTGGTTGTGGAGAAGACAAAAAAGGGGGAAGATAGTCTGACATCAACTAGGCGTATCAACGGGCTATGGAGATGCCCATTAATAGATATGAATGTGAGTGAGTAGGGATTGCCATGCAACGGATGCACTAGAGCAATAAGTATATGAAAGCTCAAAAAGAACTAAGTGGGTGTGCATCCAACTCGCTTGCTCATGAAGACCTAGGGCATTTTAGGGAAGCCCATCATTGGAATATACAAGCCAAGTTCTATATTGAAAAATTCCCACTAGTATATGAAAGTGATAACATGGAGACTCTCTTATGAAGATCTTGGTGCTACTTTGAAGCACAAGTGTGGTAAAAGGATAGTAGCATTGTCCCTTCTCTCTTTTTCTCTCATTTTTTTATTTGGGCCTTTTCTCTCTCTCTTTTTATGGCCTCTTTTTTTATTTAGTCCGGAGTCTCATCCTGACTTGTGGGGAAATCATAGCCTCCATCATCCTTTCCTCACTTGGGACAATGCTCTAAAAATGATGATGATCACACTTTTTTATTTACTTACAACTTAACAATTACAACTCAATACTTAGAACAAAATATGACTCTATGTGAAAGCCTCCAGCGGTGTGCCGGGATATGCAATGAATCAAGAGTGGCATGTATGAAAGAATTATGAACGGTGGTTTTGCCATGAATACAATGTCAACTACATGATCACGCAAAGCAATATGATAATGATGGAGCGTGTCATCATAAACGGAATGGTGGTAAGTTGCATGGCAATATATATCGGAATGGCTATGGAAATGCCATGATAGGTAGGTATGGTGGCTGTTTTGAGGAAGGTATATGGTGGGTGTATGATACCGGTGAAAGGTGCGCGGTATTAGAGAGGCTAGCAATGGTGGAAGGGTGAGAGTGCATATGATCCATGGACTCAACATTAGTCATAAAGAACTCATATACTTATTGCAGAAATTTACAAGTTATCAAAGCAAAGTATTACGCATGCTCCTAGGGGGATAGATTGGTAGGAAAAGACCATCGCTCTTCCCCGACTGCCACTCATAAGGAAGACAATCAATAAATAAATCATGCTCCGGTTTCATCACATAACGATTCACCATACGTGCATGCTACGTGAATCACAAACTTTAACACAAGTATTTCTCAAATTCACAACTACTCAACTAGCATGACTCTAATATCACCATCTCCATATCTCAAAACAATTATCAAGTATCAAACTTCTCATAGTATTCAACACACCCATAAGAAAATTTTATTATTAATCTTGAATGCCTAACATAATTAAAGCAATTTACCACGCTTTTTTGTAGGACTCTCAAAATAATCTAAGTGAAGCATGAGAGATCAATGGTTTCTAGAAAACAAATCCACCAACATGCTCTAAAAGATATAAGTGAAGCACTAGAGCAAAAACTATATAGCTCAAAAGATATAAGTGAAGCACATAGAGTATTCTAACAATTTCCGAATCATGTGTGTCTCTCTCAAAAGGTGTGTACAGAAAGGATGATTGTGGAAAACTAAAAAAATAAAGACTCAAATAATACAAGACGCTCCAAGCAAAACACATATCATGTGGTAAATAAAAATATAGCTCCAAGTAAAGTTACCGACGGAAGTAGACGAAAGAGGGGATGCCTTCCGGGGCATCCACAAGCTTTGGCTTTTAGGTGTACTTATATTATCTTGGGGGTGCCATGGGCATCCCCAATATTAGTCTGTTGCCACTCCTTGTTCCATAATCCATCAAATCTTTACCCAAAACTTGAAAACTTCACAACACAAAACTTAAAGTAGAAAATCTCGGGAGCTCTGTTAGCAAAAGAAAACAAAACACCACTTCAAGGTACTGTAATGAACTCATTATTTATTTATATTGGTGTTAAACCTACTGTATTCCAACTTATCTATGGTTTATAAACTATTTTACTTGCCATAGATTCATCAAAATAAGCAAACAACACATGAAAAACAGAATCTGTCAAAAACAGAACAGTCTGTAGTAATCTGTAGCTAACGCAAGATCTGGAACCCCAAAAATTCTAAAATAAATTGCTGGACGTGAGGAATTTATCTATTAATCATATGCAAAAATAATTAACTAAATAACACTTTCCAAATAAACATGAAAGCAATTTTCGTGAGTGCTAAATTTTCTGTTTTTTACAGCAAGATTAAAAAGACTTTCCCCAAGTCTTCCCAACGGTTCTACTTGGCACAAACACTAATTAAACACAAAAAACACAACTAAAACATAGGCTAGATAAATTATTTATTACTTAACAGGAGCAAAAAGCAAGGAATAAAAAAATTGGGTTGCCTCCCAACAAGCGCTATCGTTTAACGCCCCTAGCTAGGCATAAAAACGAAGATAGATCTAGGTATCTTTAGTTGGCAATTCTTTAATGAGACATCTATCACCTTTAGGAGTTTATTTAATTTTATCAATAATCAATCATCTAGGCACAAAATCGAAAAAAAATCATTAGTAGCAAATGGTTCCTTAATGATAGCAAAAAGATTAGGATGAATACTTATAGATTTGAGATCCGCAGTTTCTTTGCTAGAGGATTCACCCTTATTTTTAGGAACATACATAAGCTTGGCAATTTTAGTTGGAGGACTTGGAGTATTCTTTACGAAATAAAAAGCGGTTCCCAAGTTGGTAATGATACCCTCAAGTTTATCGATTCTAGTGGAATCATGATTTATTCTTTCATTAACTATGGGTTCCTTCTCCTTAATATTTTTCAAAGTGACTCCTACTTTAGATCCATATTGAGTAATTTGGTTGTGGATCTTTTTATCAAAATTTTCAATTACCTCTATGGTAGCAACTTTATTTTCAATAATTTCAAGTTTTTTCATTACATGCTCCAAAGTTAACATAGTTCCATTAACCAAAAGACGGGGTGAGCCAAACAAATCTATCATAGCATTATAGGAATCAAAAGTGTGGCTACCCAAGAAATTCCCTCCGGTAATGGTATCAAGGACATATCTGTGCCAAGGAATAGCACCTACATAAAAATTGCGGAGAATAATAGAAGTAGATTGCTTCCTGGTATATCTATTCTAAGCATTGCAAATTCTATACCAAGCGTCTTTTAGGTTTTCTCCTTCCCTTTGCTTAAAATTAAGAACTTCATTTTCGGGAGACAACGGAGAAGATAGGGGAATAGCCATAACGACAAGCAAGCAAACCAACACACAAGCAAACAAGAGACGGGCAAAAATAGGCGAATAGAAAAAGAGGAGGAGGACGGAGAGAGAGGGCGAATAAAACGGCAAGGGTGAAGTGGGGGGAGAGGAAAACGAGAGGCAAAGGCAAATAATGTAATGCGGGAGATAAGGGTTTGTGATGGGTACTTGGTATGTTGACTTTTGCGTAGACCCCCTGGCAACAGTGCCAAAAATCCTTCTTGCTACCTCTTGAGCACTACGTTGGTTTTCCCTTGGAGAGGAAAGCGTGATGCAGCAGAGCAGCGTAAGTATTTCCCTCAATTTTTGAGAACCAAGGTATCAATCCAGTAGGAGGCCACGCACGAGTCCCTCGCACCTACACAAACAAATAAACTCCTTGCAACCAACGTGATAAAGGGGTTCTCAATCCCTTCACGGTCACTTATGAAAGTGAGATCTGATAGATATGATAAGATAATATTTTTGGTATTTTTATGATAAAGAGAAATAAGGATGCAAGTAAAAAAATGGAAAAGGAAATAACTAAGTACTGGAAGATTAATATGATGGAAAATAGACCCGGGGCCATAGGTTTCACTAGTGGCTTCTCTCGAGAGCATACGTATTACGGTGGGTGAACAAATTACTGTTGAGCAATTGACAGAATTGAGCATAGTTATGAGAATATCTAGGTATGATCATGTATATAGGCATCACGTCCAAGACAAGTAGACCGACTCCTGCCTGCATCTACTACTATTACTCCACACATCGACCTCTATCCATCATGCATCTAGAGTATTAAGTTCAAGAGAACAGAGTAACGCTTTAAGCAAGATGACATGATGTAGAGGGATAAACTCATACAATATGATATAGACCCCATCTTGTTATCCTCGATGGCAACAATACAATACGTGCCTTGCTGCCCCTGCTGTCACTGGGAAAGGACACCGCAAGATTGAACCCAAAGCCAAGCACTTCTCCGATTGCAAGAAAGATTAATCTAGTAGGCCAAACCAAACTGATAATTTGAAGAGACTTGCAAAGATAACCAATCATACATAAAAGAATTCAGAGAAGATTCAAATATTGTTCATAGATAAACTTGATCATAAACCCACAATTCATCGGTAGCTCAACAAACACACCACAAAAGAAGATTACATCGAATAGATCTCCACAAGAGAGGGGGAGTGTCGGGGAGGCTGATCCACCAACACCTATGGGGACAGGGCCCCTTTCGGTTCGGAGGGGGGCGGAGGCCACACAAAGAGCGGATTGAGGCAGTACACGCGAGCAGTTTTACCCAGCCTCGGGCCGCGCGGATGCGTAAAACCCTACTGCTGCTTGTTTGATTGTATTGAATCCTTGCTCAGGAGCGATGGACGCTATCAGACTGAGCGTGGGAGTGTTTCTGTAGTTTCGAATGAGCCGAACCTCCTCTACATTGCGCTTGGGCCTCCTTTTATACTTTCAAGGGGTCACCGACAGGTGGCAACGTAGACTAGAAGGGTAAAAATGGAAAAGGATGCGGTAGGTGCAGCTACCGCTACTGTAGATACAGTGCACCCTACCTAACTCTGACGGCAGGGGACAAGGTCATTGAATGCTCGTCTGAGTTGCCTAAACAGTGCAAAAAGTGACCGTTAGGAGCGCCACCGTTTGCCACGATGGCCTTCTCTTCATCTCCGCTTGCCACCGCGCACCCCTAGCTGCGCGGCCTCCTGCCATGTGTGCTTGGGAGAGTCCTAGAGCGACACGTTAGCAGGTGTGCTGGAGCGCGGGCACGAAGTGGGGGTTTCCCGCGGCAAGCTCCTTGCCGCGGTCATCGGCTTGTCGTGTTTGGGAGCTTGTTGCTCACCGGGCCTTGCCGGGACGCAGGGCGCGTCGCGGCAAGCTTTCTTGGTATGCTTTGAGCGGCCTTCCCGGCAAGCTCCTCTTACCGGGGTCTTGTCTCTTCCCGGCAAGATCCTCTTGCCGGGGCCTGGGTTGGCCTTCCCGGCAAGCTCCTCTTGCCGGGGCCTTGGTTTGAGTACTTTGTTCTTGAATGGTCTTCAAGAGAACCACGGAGGGTCTTGGCGGTCACCCCGCAAGCCTTGCCGCGGGATGCTGCGACCGCCCGTGCACAAGTTCGGGGTACTAGGGTACCCCTACTCTAGTACACTGACAGGAGCCCCCGGGCCTGGGCCAGACACGGTGCCGACCGCTGTTGGGCCAGGCCCAAAACAGGGCACGGGCACGCGCGGCCTGGGTCCACACCAAATCTCGCTCCGTATCCACCGCACCCCCCGCAACAGCACGCATCAATCACGGCGTCGTGGGGGAGATCGTGGGTGGTTCTTTATTCGGAAAGAGCGCAACGTCCGCCCCTCCTCCTTATAAGCAGGGGAAACAGGGGTATTTCCCCTATCTTCGCCATTTGCTGCTGCAATCTCAGAAACCTCCGCCGCCCTCCTCCGCTTCCAAAGTCGAAAGAGAGCAGCACTCCACTCCCGTCGCCGCCGCCACCACCAGCGCCGTCGATCTCCCCCATCGCCTCCGCCATGGCTCCAAAGCCCGGAAAGGGGAAGGCCGCGAAAGCTGTGAAGTCGACCAAAGCGCAGCGGCTTGAGGCGCTGCGGAAAGAGCGGGCCACCTTCCTCCCCGAGCTCTCCGCAAAGGATCTGAGGGAGTGGTACTATCTCTTCTGGTCGACGGAGACAGGGGCGCATCCGCGCACAAAGGTACTCTCCGCCATCACCTCGCAAGAAGCTCCAGTTGGCGGGTACCCTTTCTTTGCCGTGTTCTTCTACTGGGGCTCTGCCCGCCATTCTCTGATTTCTTCTGTGATATCATGAACACCTACGGGCTCCACCTCCTTGATTTTACCCCCAATGCCGTCTTGACCATGGCAGTTTTCGCCCATCTATGCGAAAACTTTGTCGGAGTCCACCCCAACGTAGCTCTCTTCCGCCATTTCTTCATGCCCCGTGTCGAGAGAGGGGAAACCCTTGCCAGGGGGATCGCCTGGATCTCGCGAGCCGGCAAGAAGGAGACCTATCTAGAGGGGGAGCTCCGCAGCAAGTGGGATGAGTGGAGAGCAAACTGGTGCTGGGTTGTAGAGGAGAACCCGCAGCCGTTCACCGCCCTGCGCCAAGCCCCAGCAGTGCGAGGCAATGATTGGAGCGCTCTGTCCGCGGATGATGACAAGTTGAAGATCGCCACCACCCGGATCTTGCGCCTCAGGCTTGCCGGGCTGACTGTAGGAGCTGTCGGCGCAGATTTCCTCCGCCGCCGCATCGCCCCTCTGCAGGCGAAGGGGAGACCCGCCTGGGAATTTGGAGGCCCGGCAGACATCATGAGGTTGCGCCCCAGCCTCAACTTCAATTTCACCGTCATAGAATTGGACGGGATACTCAAGGAGATATTCAAGCATGACCCACAGCATCCCGAGTGGTTCAGGTTGCCGGCAGGCGTCGTGCCTCTGTGTAACAACTCCTCGCGCGACCGCATCTGCGTAATGATGCCGTTGTGTGACTCGCACGGGATCGCTCCAACTTGGCAAGAGCCCGCCGGCGACGTCGTGCAGCAGTTCTTCGACAGCCTAGTGGAGGTGGCGGTCAATGCTGACGAGAAGAAGCTCCTCACCCGCGACACCACTGATCAAGAGATGGAGCGCATCGCCACCAGGGCGGAAGAGGCGGCGGCAGCCGCGGCCGCGGGTGAATTTGGGTTCACCGTGGAGGAAGCGGACGCGGCGTTGGCGATGAGTCTTGCCGAACGGGAGCAGCCCGAAGAGGAAGAAGAGCTCGCCGCTCCCGACGCCGAGTCGAACGAGCCCGCCGAGGGTGCGAGCGGTGTCGTGGTTCTAAGCCTGACAGTAGAGTGGGGTTAGGTATGGAGAGGCAAGGTCCTAGCTATGGAGAAGTTGTAAGCACAAAGGATGTACGAGTTCAGGCCCTTCTCGGAAGAAGTAACAGCCCTACGTCTCGGAGCCCGGAGGCGGTCGAGTGGATTATGAATGTACGGATTACAAGGTGCCCAACCCTTCTGCCTGTGGAGGGGGGTGGCTTATATAGAGTGCGCCAGGACCCCAGCCAGCCCACGTAGGAGAGGGTTTAAGGTGAGTTAAGTCTGGGGCGTTACTGGTAACGCCCCACATAAAGTGCCTTTACTATCATAAAGTCTACTTAATTACAGGCCGTTGCGGTGCAGAGTGCCTCTTGACCTCCTGGTGGTCGAGTGAGTCTTCGTGGTCGAGTCCTTCAGGCCAGTCGAGTGAATCCTCGTTGGTCGACTGGAAGGCGACCTCTTCTGGGGATGTCCTAGGGTAAGTTACTTGGAACAGGTCCATGACCCTACCCTAGGTACATAACCCCATCATTAGCCCCCGAATGGATTGAGGCTTCGAGTGAAGAAGGAGTTGATGTCGTTTCCGATTAACCTTTGCGCTCTAGTTGTGCGCTGTTCTGGATCAAAGAATCTCTTCGTTGACAGGGAGCAATTTGTCTTCGGTCGACTCGATCCATTCTATTTTTGCGTCGAGTGATCTTTCGAGCTTCGACGATCTCCGAGCGACGGATCGCCGGAAACACCGCGTCTGACAGACTGATTTGTTGCTCGCGGATTCCGCGGGGTGCGAAATTTGGGGGCGCGCGCGAAGCGGGGCAGACCGCGGCGTTCGGATGGGACGGGGCATAGACGCCTCGATCTCCGCGCCGCCTTTTTCGCCACGTATCCAGTCCTCATAACTGCTCCCAGATATGATTAGATCGACCGGGCCCACATGTCAGCCACTCGGAAGGGACCTTATAAATGTGCCCGGCGAGGATTTCTGTGCTGCGCCTCAGCATTCTCCCTTTCTCCCTCTGCTTCCTTCCTCCCTGCTCAGCGTGCTCGCTCTCGCCCCCGCACCACTTCCCTTCGTGCATCTCACCGGCGACCATGTCCAAGGAGAAGACGGCGGCGCTGGAGCGTGCCAAGAAGGCGTCGGCATCGGAGAAGGCGAAGGGGAGATCCACCAGCCGCAGAGGGTCCTCGTCCAGATCCCGCCTGCCGAAAGGCTGGGTCCAAGGAGACTGGATCCAGTCGACCATCACGGAGAAGGACCTCCTCGACATGGCCAACGAGGGCTTGATCCCTCACGGAGCTGCGAGGTTGCCGGGGAAGGAGTGGCAGCCACAGCTAGAAGAGGGTGAGTGTGTGCTTCTGGCCACTCATGTTGATCGTGGGTTTTCCTTGCCGCCAAGCATTTTCTTCCGTGGCTTCTTGAATTTCTTTGGAGCGCAGCTCCACCACTTTACCCCAAACTCCATTGCCTATCTTGCTGCATTCGTGTCCATGTGTGAGGGTTTCTTGGGCTGTCGACCGCACTGGGGCTTGTTCAAACGTATCTTCACGTGTCGCTCTCAGACCGTGAAGAAGGCGAGCCCAGGTGATGAGAAGACCCGAGTCGTCCAAATGTGTGGGGGCCTGGGGATTCAGGTGAGGAATAACAGCACCTTCCCGCGCATGTCCTTTCCCGAGTCCGTCAGAGGCTGGCAGTCGACTTGGTTCTACTGTCAGGTCCAGTCGACGCCAGGGCAGTCGAGTGGACTCCCTTCGTTTACCATGGACCGAGTGAACAAGCCCTCCCCTCTGAAGCTGATTCCAGAGGAGAAAGCCGACGTGAAGATGTTGATGGAGCGCGTGGTGCAGTTGGTTCGGGAGGGGGTGACGGGCATGGATCTTCTGGAGGTCTTCCTCAGGCGTCGCATCCAACCCCTTCAATTCCGGAGCCACTGCATGTGGTTGTACTGTGGGTCCAAAGACGAGACTAGAGTCCATCCAGAAGAAGTCGACGATGCCACTCTGGAAAGATGGATGGTAGCCGTTACCGGAAACAGGGACAACCCGCGCGGAGCCAGAAGGATTCCTCCACTCGACCACAACAGCGACCCAAACAAGGTACACTTGCTCTGCTTTCCATTGTGTCCTTGTCGTATTCATTTCTGCTAACCCTGCCGACTGGTCGACTGATCCTTGTTTGGGCATCTGCTAGGCCTTCACCGAGCTGTACTCGATGCCCAATGGGGCACAAGCTTCGACTGAGGAAGGCGAGGCGAGCGGGGGCGAGGCGAGCGGGGGCGAGAGCCAGGAAGAGGAGGAATGGGACTCGGATGCTGCAGGGGATGATGACGACGATGATGATGATGAAGGTGATGAAGATGACATCGAGGACGAGGAAGAAGAGGAGGAGGAGGTCGTTCCACCGCACTCAGAAAGGCGGTCGAAGCTTGTCCACGACCCTTCGACCAAACGTGGTAAGGGGGTTGCGACCGCCACTCAGTCGACCAAGCGCCCTCGGACCACCTCTCCGGCGCTGACTGAAAAGGCGCCGAAGCAGCCCAGGGCGGCCTCATCGAAGCCGACCAAGCTCCTGCCGAAGATGAAGGTGTCCATCCCCACCATATCAGGGTAATTGTGTTGCTCATATTTTCTTATTCTGTGCGAACTTTATCTCTGGTCGACGCTGAGGTTAGTCGACTGATCCTTTGGAGTTGCAGTGCTGCTACTTCTGAGACCTCGGCCCGGGCCGATGACCACGAGATGGAGGATGCAGCAACTTCGAATCCAGGTACTGTGTTCTTAATACCATTCTTAGTCGACTGACTCGCGATCTCTGATCCTGATCCTTCTCCGTAGCTCCACCCAACACTGTTATCGATCTTCCTGATGATGATGAGGATGAAGAGCCGCTGAAGCACAGGAGGAGTCGGAAAGCGTCCGCCAGTAAGGTGCCTCAGGATGTGCCGGCGCCTGAAATTCTGACTGTGGAGGAAGAGAACACCACTCGACACACGGTGACCTTCGCGAATCCACTGATGAGTGCTCAGCAGCCTTCCCTCTTCATGACGCACCACGTCCCAGAGGACCAAGCTGGCGCAACGAAGGAGGCGATACGCCAGGCGGGACTCATGATGGAGCAGCTGAAGACCATCCGGGACGCGAGCTAGGCAGCTTATGACGCCAGCTCTGCCCTCCAAAGCAATGTCCAGGTCAGTCGACTGCTGTTTGTTCTGTTGGATATGCTACCAAAAACTTTTCTTTTCCGGGATTTATATTAGTCACCCACTGGGTGTGTCGAATAAACTCCGTGTTAGCGGGGGCACGCTGAGTGCACCCGCTGGGTGTAGTCCCCAAGGCTAAGGTCGACTGCTGGCAGTCGGCCTTAGGCTTTATGATGTCAATCTTTCTGTCAGTCGACCGGTCGACTGGATTTCACAAACCGGTGGGGGCACGCTGAGTGCACCCACTGGGTGTAGTCCCCGAGACTGTGGTCGACTGCTTGCAGTTGACCACAGTCTTAGAGAATGCATCTCGCACACTTTTTTTTTTGAGGTCGACTGGTCGACTTTGTCTTCAACAGGATTAGTGGGGGCACGCTGAGTGCACCCACTGGGTGTAGTCCCCGAGACTACGGTCGAATGCTTGTGTTCGGCTGTAGTCTTAGAAACGTGTGTTTTTCCCTTTTCACTCGGAAGTGAATTATTTTTGACATTTAGTCGATTGGTTCTTCGCAGAACTCTTGTGATCTTGTGACTCGCTACTCAGAACTGGAACAGAAGCATACTCAAGTCGAGCTGAGCTTGAAGCTGGTTCAGGAGAAGCTGACAAAGGCAAAGGAGGAGACTGAAGGTATGTTTGGTGAGACCCTGACGACTGCTTTTCCTCTTGCTTGTTTCAACATCTGATCTTGCTGTGTCTTGCAGGTAAGGTAAGGGAGGCCCAGCAGAAGAAAGACCTTGAGCTAGCTGAGAAGATCAAGCTTGCT